>NW_027435984.1:0-21486 GCF_964199755.1 Larus michahellis
TGTCCATGTAGAATGGGGGTCCAGCGAACATGGTTCTCATTGTAACTTATGGCAAAAGGGACCAGCAGGACCGGAGAGACCATTAGAATTTAGCTCTCACTCCTTTAATGATACTGAGAGCAGATATTCAGACCTAGAGAAGGGTTTACTGTCCCTGGTGCGAGCATTGCAACGAGCAGAGCAGATAAGGAGAGAACAGAGCGTGATTGTTCGGGGCCCTTTTCGTCTCCTAGATGTGGTCCGTAAAGGGACAGCACCACCAGCCGGCATTGCCCGGAAACCCACAGTTCGAAAGTGGTATGCTTATTTAGAAGGCATTAATGATATCATGCCAATCTCTGAAGGTAGTATCAAAGTATCCAAGCTCCAGAAGGATATAGATGGTGCCCTATTGTTCCAATCCCCACCAAACAGACCATCTCCAATCCAAGAAGCACCTCCTCTGAAAGAAGGCAGTGATCTTACAGGAGTGTGGTTTACTGATGCGTCATCTCACCGTGAGAACAATAAGTGGAAATACAAGGCCGTAGCACTGGAAGTAGCAACGGGGGAAAGAGCAATTGAAACAGGAGAAGGTAGCGCACAAGTAGGGGAACTCAGAGCCGTCCTACTAGCTGCACAACGTGGGGCTACTTACATTTACACTGACTCATATGCTGTTTTTAAAGGAGCCACTGAATGGATTGGACACTGGGCAGCCAATGATTGGCAGGTGAATAGAGTCCCAATCTGGGAGACAGAGAGTTGGAAGCAACTGTTGGAAATGGGAGGACAGAGAACATTGCACGTTGGTTGGGTAAAAGGCCATGATCGTTCGAACTCGATCACTGCTCAATTCAACCAACAGGTAGATAGCCTCACGCGGTTGCAGCAAATTGACATTGTAGATGATGGTCGGGAATGGGAACGCTTACTCGAATGGTTACATATTAAGCGTGGCCATACAGGCCGTGCTGATCTGTATCAGGAAGGTCTAGCCCGGGGGTGGCCTGTGTCGGTTAAGCTGTGTGAACAAGTAGTAACCGCCTGTTCACAATGTCGCCTACGACTCAATAAAGATCATCCGAGTAAGGCGCCTCCTTTACACATTCGGGACAAGAAAACATTGTGGCATTCATGGCAAATTGATTATATTGGGCCCTTGAGATCATCAGGTGAGAAAAGATACGTCCTAGTCGGAGTGGAGATTATCTCTGGCCTCGCTATGGCCACCAGCTTCAAATCAGCTACCGGGAACAACACAGTGAAAGGCCTAAAAGGGTGGTTCAGCACACTTCCCCTTCCTGAGGAAATCCAAAGTGATAACGGTTCACACTTTACCGCTACAGTGGTACAAGATTGGGCCAAAGAAGAAGGGATTCGATGGGTATTTCATACTCCCTATTATCCTCAGGCTAATGGCATTGTTGAACGCACCAATGGATTGGTTAAGCGTTTTGCAAAAACTCATGAACCTGGTTGGCATTTGCCATTGGATGATGCCATCTATCAATTAAATAACAGATGGAGTGGAGATGGCTGTCCTAAAATGAAAGCTTTCTGTGTATCTGCTGATATCATCACTCCAAAAGTTCCCAATGAACCACGAAAATACCTGGGACAATTTCACCCTGGGCAACCTGTGTTAGTGAAAATGCCTCAAATTGGCACAGTACCAATGGTGTTAGCTACTCCCAAAAACCCCCATGCACGGGAAGCCAAAGACTGTTCAGGGAAGATACACCGGATCAGCACCCGGTGGATCTCGCCCTCTTTTTAACCCCGTCGGTCAAATGAGACCGAGCAGATTTTCTTTTCCTTTGTGTCTTACAGGAACCTCGGAAGAACTGTACGTGGACAGACGCATTGGCCTACGCTAACCTCGAGTGTCTCCAGGGAATCCTGACATTGATCCTGGCAATAATATTATTTTTGTTATGTATGGCCATCTGGAGGCCTAAATTTTAGAATGACGAATTGGCAGATGGAATTGATGCTATTCAGTTTTATCTTTTTACTCCCTGTTGTTTGTAGTCAAAGAGACCCAGAATGGCCGTGGTCTCAAGCTTATGTAAAACACAATGCGATGGCAGGAACAGGAAAAGGAAAATTGAGCCTGGCCACTGTAGTCCTACATGAAAATGAGGTGTTTTCAAAACATGAGATAGATCAAAGCATAGATAAAGTCGAACCTGACTCAACTCCACAGACTAGTCTGGTTCCACTGCCACTATCTGAAACCCCCGATAATGACACCTTATTGAGCGGACTTAAGAATCTGCCCCTTGATGATGAGCTTTGGGATAATGCACTGTCACGATACACTGCAAGCACTGAGACACTAGAAAACATGAGGGATTTAAATCTCTCCACTCTGGTTATACAAGGAAGTGAAGTATATTCCAGAGATAAATGGAGTTGGAAAGACTCACTCCAAATGGCTAAGCTTGAAGCCGTCCCAGGAAAGAAAATACAAATTAGCTGCCGAGTAATCAATGGGTCTGCTCACCATAGACCAACTGTAATTGAAACCATCCATGTAGACTCTACTAAACCGGACAAATATAACACTGATTGATTGTTACAAAATTATAGAGCCAAACTCAGATTGCTGGCACAACTTCACCTTTATCAAACCTATCATAGTATATTGTATTTGGGGCTACAGGGGCACGGAATTGTTATTTGAATTTATGATTGACTCAAATACATCTGAACCTGTTGAAATGAACCCAAAACCTACACCCCCACAAACTTTCAAGGGTGTAGCTACTCAGCCCTCCATTAGTCTAACTCCTTACACCTTTAACATTGGCCCTTATGCCATTAAACACACAGGTCAACAACAAATACCGTTTAACCCAACATATTCCCTCAAACGAGTAGAATTGTCAATGCAGATTAATATCTCTGCGATCAAACCCACCTGCTCACCATTCCTGAGTACATCTTATGCAGGATGGTCAGCATGGTTAGGCCGGCGAACTGTTGACACCTCACAACGACTGAAGAGAGAGGTGACTGGTATCTTAGGAACAGGACTGGGAGTCTTAAATAGTACAGATGCTGAGATACTTGCAAACAAACTAGTCACAACTACTAGTGATCTAGACAAATTAAAACATCCTCTACAGTCCTCTCTATCAGCATTGGGAAATCACCAATGGCTTTTATCGAATATATTGCCTCAGTGGGAGGAAACAGGTGAAAAAGACCATCAGCTGATCACAAATGCACTTGGTACAACCCCAAACAATGTTTCCTTGGCCCTTAGTTGTATCCAAGCCCAACTGTGGATGCAATCTATGACAGCCGCAATTATAAGGGAAGGTGAAGAAGGCACCTTGCCCACTGAAATTCGAAAAGTAATATGGGATAATGCAATTGAGTTTGAGAGAAAATTTCAATCCTGGTGGTATCTGGTTAATTTCACCTATGATCCCACTGAGAGCAAAGCCACAGCTTTTGTCTTAACGATACGCAATGCCTCAGTATACACCATATACCCAATCATCGCACTGGGGTTGAATCACCATGGAGCTATACTCCATCCGGTAGAGCATAGAGTGTGGGCACAACAAAACGAGAATAAATGGCAAACTGTTGATGTTGAAGCATGCATTTCACGAGATCAACAAGGATTCATTTGTGAGAGTAATACTCTCAAGGCACAAGACATTTGTCTTGACACCAACCAGAATGTTTGTCATTTTGAGATACAACCTGATGAAACCCCAGAAACTGTGCTTGTATATATTGGGAAAGGGTGTGTTTGCATGAGGTCTCCCTGTACTTTTGTATTCGTAGATGACATAGCAGTAGATATAAGTAATAACTCAAATCTTTGTGTTTGTAACTTTACTAACATCATTGGATGTGACTTCAGTTATTCAGCTCCTGTTACGTCTTTTCAATTGCTACAATCTAATTACACATTGATTCGAGATTTGCTGCCTACCCCTATCGGAATGAATCTCTCACTAGTGAGGAAGTTGCTACAACACGATGAATTGAAGCGATTGTTGAAAGAGGCCCAAGAAAATGGACAAAGAACTCTGATTACTGTCCATCATGATGTTGAAGAAATACACCATGTACTGGAAAGGGTCAAGAGAGACGGTGGACATGAATGGCGGGACACCCTCTTTGGATGGTCACCGACAGCTACAGGACTTTTTAACAAGATGCTCCATCCTGTTGTTGTTCTACTAGTACTCACTGTATTGTGCTTTGCTTTGACAATTGTTTTGCATGTTAGACTTTGGATTATGATGAAACGCTTAACTCGCTTAATCACCCCGCAAGAAGTATTTGCACTTGATATCCCTCGCCATAAGAGGACATGTGATATTCCCCATCAGTATTGATTATCGTGGAGCTTGAGTGACTGTAGTCACGGGGTGGATTATGTGGAATAATTACTAAATTGGCCAAGAATACAAAAATACAGCATTGTTCACACATTAAGGAAAGTCATAAAATCAAGAGGCTTCTGAGGTAGAATACAGCCACAGCTAGCACACGAAGAATGCAACATCTGTGATTCCCTGCGCGAGGTTGTTTGCGAAACTACACGAGGGATGGAACGGAACACGCTTGTTCCGTGGCCTTCCCTTGTGACGAATAGCAGATATGGGGACGAGATGGTACTACGGAACTGATAAGCGGCCTACACGCTACCCGAGCCAACATTTCGTCAAATGTTGATGAAATGCTGTCCTTTTGTGCGAACTTTGCTCACCACAATGTACCAAAACACACCTCCATCCCGGAGGCTATCCGCCCCCGAGGTGTGAACACTCCTCCTTGAATACATTAATCATAATAAAAGTATGTATGACTAAAGTCACTCAAACTCCACTTTGAAGATAAAAAAATAATATAAAAATAGCCCAAGAGAGAGGGGATGTCAGGGAAGACACCATCGCGAAGAATTCCACCGCTGATTTCCGGGATCAGTCGACGGGCTGAGCCTTTCTTCCCCCCCATAGGGACGCCTTTGGGTAAGACTTCGATTACACCGAGCGCTTTCTCGGGGACTTAGAAATTTCTCTAGAGAATCTCTACCCTACGTTTATAGCCAGGCTGTATCGTTTATAATTTTGTCGCGCGTTTGTATACTTAGCAATATCTTTATTTGCACGTGCTTTGCAGACAGTGTATTTATCACCGGCAATCCTAAAGAACCTGTATATCTGTTGTTTAAATAAACTGCACTGTTTAAGTAGCT
The DNA here is from genome assembly GCF_964199755.1 of Larus michahellis. Taxonomy (NCBI): domain Eukaryota; kingdom Metazoa; phylum Chordata; class Aves; order Charadriiformes; family Laridae; genus Larus; species Larus michahellis. The sequence continues at coordinate 5,210 of NW_027435984.1, forward strand.
AGTCGTTCCGCTTTCTCACTGAACGCGACCAAAACTACAGAGAGGCCGTGCTAGTTCAGGAGCACGACTAGACTGAAGGTGCAGTCCACTATTAGTGTATCCAAATCGTAGTAGTTTAATACATATTAAACGCGATTGGACTGATAGTGCTGAATTGGGCATCACTCAGAATTTAAACCTAGCCGCACCTAGCCTCCCACCTCGGTGAGGAGTGTTAGAACGCAAGGGGGTTCATCTTCTGCCAAAACCGCTTGGCCCCGTTTCACGCAACAGAATTTGGCGTAGTCGGCAGGATTGCCATGGATAAACTGCTGCAAAAATATGATTGTGCCCCTTCCCAGGCTGGGAAGGAGTGGGCCCAAAAATTTTGGAAGGATGAAGAGAAAGTGGTGGAACGTATTGAAGAGTGTCGGGTTTCACAGAAGCTCAGAGCGGGGAAAGGCAAGGGTGTGATTTGTGCTGCGTTAGGCGCCTGTTTATCTTGTGCACAACAAGAAGCTAGAGAAACCCCTGCTCCTAATCTGATTTCAGCTGTAGAATATGCAACCCTGAAATCGGAGAATGAGGTGCTGAAGTCATCATTAGCCTTGCAAAAGGAGACAGGAGAAAAATTAAGAACTCACGTCGATAAGCTTGTGAGTGAGAATGAATGTTTAGGAAACCAGAATGCTCAACTTAAAATATTATTAGAAAGGGTGACTGGGCTCTTAGATAAAATGCAGCCCTCGACCCAGGTCCAACAGATTCGTAAGTTAATGTGTTATCCAAATTCCGGAACCCAGACCGGAGATTTTTTGTCTAATAGTGAGGATGACGAAGAAGATGAGGAGGAAAGGACTTTTACTTTGAAATCCCAAGTTTTTCCTTTACGTCCTCTGGTTAAAACTGAAGCTGCGGTTGATGACGATGATGAAATTCACACCACTGTGCGTACCGTTCCACGGACACCAACCGAGTTAACAAAAATAAGGGAGAAATATTCGAGGCGACCAGAAGAGTCAGCTGTTGAGTACGTGTGGCGAGTTTCTTCTGAAGGGGGGGACAGAATTATGCTGAGTGAGGAAGAAGCAGGAGACTCTTGGGGACCAGGAGTGTTTTTAACCACTATGCCTGGGGATCATAATTATTCCCTAACTGCTCGAGCAGCCTATTGGGCAGGGGGTATGGATCCGCGAGAGAGGGGGGAGCCGTTAGAGATTAGAGCTACAGGCTACTCTGATCTGTTTGCGGCTGTACGGAAAGCAGCTTGTCTGCAAGCCATGTATGACAGAGAGGAATTTCGGAAATCCCCAATGTCAGCCCCTATCGACCCCGATCGATTAGCCCCTCTCATCCGTGGTCTTCCCGATTGCCTGAAACCGTTCCTTGTTCGTACTCAAGATCGTATACGAGAGGCTCGGGGTGCTCATAGGCGGGGCCGTCGTCACTACATGCCCACCTGGAATGAATATGTACAGGAAATAGATCAATATGGGCGCCGAATGGGCTGGGCCAGCCTAACTAGTGAGAAATCCTCCGAACACCCCCGAAAGGTTCGCCAAGTCCGAACTCACACTAAAAACCCTAAATCGGAGGAAAGGTTTAAGCCTGATAAGGACCGGAATGAGTTGTGGCGTAAAGCCCTACAATTAGGGGTGCCCCGACAATTCTTGCACGGTGTCCCTACGGGAGACCTCCGTACACTAGTCCAATCTCTAACTAGAAAGAATAATGTGGCTGGGGAGAAAAGTCTAACCAGAGAATCCCCAAGTCGTGAGAAAATTGTGCCTTCTGCACCGGAACGTAACTTGATTGATTTGACAGAGTCCCAGCCAAAAAACTCCTATCCCCGGGGAGGGCAGTGAGCCACCCTGTCCGGCAGGTACTAGCAATTCAATGGCTCTCTCATAAAGACTCCGAACCCGTTATTATCATTCCTGTTGGACCCCGGAAGATATTGGTAAATTTTATTATTGATACTGGAGCCCAAATGTCTGCAATCACTAACGAAACAGCACAACTTCTAGGTATAAATCCCACCCGACGCAGAGTCAACTTCACAGGAATTGATGGTGTGGTAAAAACATGCCCCACTGCAAAAATTAACCTCTGGTTGCCGGGAGAGCAGCGAATGACTAGGGCAGAAGTGTTAGTGGGTGCCTCACATTCTAACCTCCTAGGATTTGACGTGCTGCGTGGGCGAATGTGGAAATTCCCGGATGGAACTGTGTGGAGTTTTGCAGGACGCAAAAAAGGATTAGACGCAGTTAAACTGGGCCTATTAGAAACATCTATACCTTTGCCTCCCTCTAAAATTACCAACGTCCGACAGTACCCACTGCCTGCAGCTGCACTTGCAGGAGCAGACGGGGTGGTATCAGATTTAGAAAAAAGAAACATCATTAAGAGGACTCACTCGCCTTATAATTCACCGGTGTGGCCAGTAAAGAAACCAACCGGGCAATGGCGTTTCACAGTAGATTACCGAAAGTTAAACGCCAACGCTGCACCCCTGACCGCTGCGGTTCCGAGTATCGCGGAAATTGTGACAATGATAAAAGGAGCTGCCCATCCTTGGATGGCTGCCTTAGATGTAAAAGACATGTTTTTTATGATTCCCCTCCTTGAGCAAGACAAAGCGCAGTTTGCATTCACGTGGAAAGGAGTCCAATATACCTTTAACCGACTTCCACAAGGATACAAACATTCCCCCACCATTGCTCATAATGCTTTAGCTAAAGCGCTATCAGAGATTCCTGTTTCACAGGGATGTACAGTATACCAATATATTGACGACATCTTAATAGGGGGGGAGAGAGCCAAGAAAGTGTACAAGACATGATGCAAAACATCCGAAAAACATTATCAGATTTGGGATTGGAAATTCCAGACTCAAAATGTCAGGGACCTGCACAGGAAGTTAAATTCCTGGGGGTCTGGTGGATTAAGGGAGCTGCTTCTGTCCCTCAGGATACCCTGAAAAAAATAGAACATGGACAGAATCCTTCCAGCACGAAGGAGTTACAGCAAGTTCTGGGAACTTTAAGTTATTGGCGTAAACACATCCCTGGCTTTTCCATCATTGCTCGCCCCCTTTATTGTTTGCTCAAAAAAGGTAAATCCTGGGAGTGGACTGAACAACATACTAATGCACTGGAATTGCTAATAAAAGAGCTAAGGTTATTCCAACAACTTGGCCCCATACATCCAACTGACCCTGTCCATGTAGAATGGGGGTCCAGCGAACATGGCTCTCATTGTAACTTATGGCAAAAGGGACCAGCAGGACCGGAGAGACCATTAGAATTTAGCTCTCACTCCTTTAATGATACTGAGAGCAGATATTCAGACCTAGAGAAGGGTTTACTGTCCCTGGTGCGAGCATTGCAACGAGCAGAGCAGATAAGGAGAGAACAGAGCGTGATTGTTCGGGGCCCTTTTCGTCTCCTAGATGTGGTCCGTAAAGGGACAGCACCACCAGCCGGCATTGCCCAGAAACCCACAGTTCGAAAGTGGTATGCTTATTTAGAAGGCATTAATGATATCATGCCAATCTCTGAAGGTAGTATCAAAGTATCCAAGCTCCAGAAGGATATAGATGGTGCCCTATTGTTCCAATCCCCACCAAACAGACCATCTCCAATCCAAGAAGCACCTCCTCTGAAAGAAGGCAGTGATCTTACAGGAGTGTGGTTTACTGATGCGTCATCTCACCGTGAGAACAGTAAGTGGAAATACAAGGCCGTAGCACTGGAAGTAGCAACGGGGGAAAGAGCAATTGAAACAGGAGAAGGTAGCGCACAAGTAGGGGAACTCAGAGCCGTCCTACTAGCTGCACAACGTGGGGCTACTTACATTTACACTGACTCATATGCTGTTTTTAAAGGAGCCACTGAATGGATTGGACACTGGGCAGCCAATGATTGGCAGGTGAATAGAGTCCCAATCTGGGAGACAGAGAGTTGGAAGCAACTGTTGGAAATGGGAGGACAGAGAACATTGCACATCGGTTGGGTAAAAGGCCATGATCGTTCGAACTCGATCACTGCTCAATTCAACCAACAGGTAGATAGCCTCACGCGGTTGCAGCAAATTGACATTGTAGATGATGGTCGGGAATGGGAACGCTTACTCGAATGGTTACATATTAAGCGTGGCCATACAGGCCGTGCTGATCTGTATCAGGAAGGTCTAGCCCGGGGGTGGCCTGTGTCGGTTAAGCTGTGTGAACAAGTAGTAACCGCCTGTTCACAATGTCGCCTACGACTCAATAAAGATCATCCGAGTAAGGCGCCTCCTTTACACATTCGGGACAAGAAAACATTGTGGCATTCATGGCAAATTGATTATATTGGGCCCTTGAGATCATCAGGTGAGAAAAGATACGTCCTAGTCGGAGTGGAGATTATCTCTGGCCTCGCTATGGCCACCAGCTTCAAATCAGCTACCGGGAACAACACAGTGAAAGGCCTAAAAGGGTGGTTCAGCACACTTCCCCTTCCTGAGGAAATCCAAAGTGATAACGGTTCACACTTTACCGCTACAGTGGTACAAGATTGGGCCAAAGAAGAAGGGATTCGATGGGTATTTCATACTCCCTATTATCCTCAGGCTAATGGCATTGTTGAACGCACCAATGGATTGGTTAAGCGTTTTGCAAAAACTCATGAACCTGGTTGGCATTTGCCATTGGATGATGCCATCTATCAATTAAATAACAGATGGAGTGGAGATGGCTGTCCTAAAATGAAAGCTTTCTGTGTATCTGCTGATATCATCACTCCAAAAGTTCCCAATGAACCACGAAAATACCTGGGACAATTTCACCCTGGGCAACCTGTGTTAGTGAAAATGCCTCAAATTGGCACAGTACCAATGGTGTTAGCTACTCCCAAAAACCCCCATGCACGGGAAGCCAAAGACTGTTCAGGGAAGATACACCGGATCAGCACCCGGTGGATCTCGCCCTCTTTTTAACCCCGTCGGTCAAATGAGACCGAGCAGATTTTCTTTTCCTTTGTGTCTTACAGGAACCTCGGAAGAACTGTACGTGGACAGACGCATTGGCCTACGCTAACCTCGAGTGTCTCCAGGGAATCCTGACATTGATCCTGGCAATAATATTATTTTTGTTATGTATGGCCATCTGGAGGCCTAAATTTTAGAATGACGAATTGGCAGATGGAATTGATGCTATTCAGTTTTATCTTTTTACTCCCTGTTGTTTGTAGTCAAAGAGACCCAGAATGGCCGTGGTCTCAAGCTTATGTAAAACACAATGCGATGGCAGGAACAGGAAAAGGAAAATTGAGCCTGGCCACTGTAGTCCTACATGAAAATGAGGTGTTTTCAAAACATGAGATAGATCAAAGCATAGATAAAGTCGAACCTGACTCAACTCCACAGACTAGTCTGGTTCCACTGCCACTATCTGAAACCCCCGATAATGACACCTTATTGAGCGGACTTAAGAATCTGCCCCTTGATGATGAGCTTTGGGATAATGCACTGTCACGATACACTGCAAGCACTGAGACACTAGAAAACATGAGGGATTTAAATCTCTCCACTCTGGTTATACAAGGAAGTGAAGTATATTCCAGAGATAAATGGAGTTGGAAAGACTCACTCCAAATGGCTAAGCTTGAAGCCGTCCCAGGAAAGAAAATACAAATTAGCTGCCGAGTAATCAATGGGTCTGCTCACCATAGACCAACTGTAATTGAAACCATCCATGTAGACTCTACTAAACCGGACAAACATAACACTGATTGATTGTTACAAAATTATAGAGCCAAACTCAGATTGCTGGCACAACTTCACCTTTATCAAACCTATCATAGTATATTGTATTTGGGGCTACAGGGGCACGGAATTGTTATTTGAATTTATGATTGACTCAAATACATCTGAACCTGTTGAAATGAACCCAAAACCTACACCCCCACAAACTTTCAAGGGTGTAGCTACTCAGCCCTCCATTAGTCTAACTCCTTACACCTTTAACATTGGCCCTTATGCCATTAAACACACAGGTCAACAACAAATACCGTTTAACCCAACATATTCCCTCAAACGAGTAGAATTGTCAATGCAGATTAATATCTCTGCGATCAAACCCACCTGCTCACCATTCCTGAGTACATCTTATGCAGGATGGTCAGCATGGTTAGGCCGGCGAACTGTTGACACCTCACAACGACTGAAGAGAGAGGTGACTGGTATCTTAGGAACAGGACTGGGAGTCTTAAATAGTACAGATGCTGAGATACTTGCAAACAAACTAGTCACAACTACTAGTGCTCTAGACAAATTAAAACATCCTCTACAGTCCTCTCTATCAGCATTGGGAAATCACCAATGGCTTTTATCGAATATATTGCCTCAGTGGGAGGAAACAGGTGAAAAAGACCATCAGCTGATCACAAATGCACTTGGTACAACCCCAAACAATGTTTCCTTGGCCCTTAGTTGTATCCAAGCCCAACTGTGGATGCAATCTATGACAGCCGCAATTATAAGGGAAGGTGAAGAAGGCACCTTGCCCACTGAAATTCGAAAAGTAATATGGGATAATGCAATTGAGTTTGAGAGAAAATTTCAATCCTGGTGGTATCTGGTTAATTTCACCTATGATCCCACTGAGAGCAAAGCCACAGCTTTTGTCTTAACGATACGCAATGCCTCAGTATACACCATATACCCAATCATCGCACTGGGGTTGAATCACCATGGAGCTATACTCCATCCGGTAGAGCATAGAGTGTGGGCACAACAAAACGAGAATAAATGGCAAACTGTTGATGTTGAAGCATGCATTTCACGAGATCAACAAGGATTCATTTGTGAGAGTAATACTCTCAAGGCACAAGACATTTGTCTTGACACCAACCAGAATGTTTGTCATTTTGAGATACAACCTGATGAAACCCCAGAAACTGTGCTTGTATATATTGGGAAAGGGTGTGTTTGCATGAGGTCTCCCTGTACTTTTGTATTCGTAGATGACATAGCAGTAGATATAAGTAATAACTCAAATCTTTGTGTTTGTAACTTTACTAACATCATTGGATGTGACTTCAGTTATTCAGCTCCTGTTACGTCTTTTCAATTGCTACAATCTAATTACACATTGATTCGAGATTTGCTGCCTACCCCTATCGGAATGAATCTCTCACTAGTGAGGAAGTTGCTACAACACGATGAATTGAAGCGATTGTTGAAAGAGGCCCAAGAAAATGGACAAAGAACTCTGATTACTGTCCATCATGATGTTGAAGAAATACACCATGTACTGGAAAGGGTCAAGAGAGACGGTGGACATGAATGGTGGGACACCCTCTTTGGATGGTCACCGACAGCTACAGGACTTTTTAACAAGATGCTCCATCCTGTTGTTGTTCTACTAGTACTCACTGTATTGTGCTTTGCTTTGACAATTGTTTTGCATGTTAGACTTTGGATTATGATGAAACGCTTAACTCGCTTAATCACCCCACAAGAAGTATTTGCACTTGATATCCCTCGCCATAAGAGGACGTGTGATATTCCCCATCAGTATTGATTATCGTGGAGCTTGAGTGACTGTAGTCACGGGGTGGATTATGTGGAATAATTACTAAATTGGCCAAGAATACAAAAATACAGCATTGTTCACACATTAAGGAAAGTCATAAAATCAAGAGGCTTCTGAGGTAGAATACAGCCACAGCTAGCACACGAAGAATGCAACATCTGTGATTCCCTGCGCGAGGCTGTTTGTGAAACTACACGAGGGATGGAACGGAACACGCTTGTTCCGTGGCCTTCCCTTGTGACGAATAGCAGATATGGGGACGAGATGGTACTACGGAACTGATAAGCGGCCTACACGCTACCCGAGCCAACCTTTCGTCAAATGTTGATGAAATGCTGTCCTTTTGTGCGAACTTTGCTCACCACAATGTACCAAAACACACCTCCATCCCGGAGGCTATCCGCCCCCGAGGTGTGAACACTCCTCCTTGAATACATTAATCATAATAAAAGTATGTATGACTAAAGTCACTCAAACTCCACTTTGAAGATAAAAAAATAATATAAAAATAGCCCAAGAGAGAGGGGATGTCAGGGAAGACACCATCGCGAAGAATTCCACCGCTGATTTCCGGGATCAGTCGACGGGCTGAGCCTTTCTTCCCCCCCATAGGGACGCCTTTGGGTAAGACTTCGATTACACCGAGCGCTTTCTCGGGGACTTAGAAATTTCTCTAGAGAATCTCTACCCTACGTTTATAGCCAGGCTGTATCGTTTATAATTTTGTCGCGCGTTTGTATACTTAGCAATATCTTTATTTGCACGTGCTTTGCAGACAGTGTATTTATCACCGGCAATCCTAAAGAACCTGTATATCTGTTGTTTAAATAAACTGCACTGTTTAAGTAGCTAGTCGTTCCGCTTTCTCACTGAACGCGACCAAAACTACAGAGAGGCCGTGCTAGTTCAGGAGCACGACTAGACTGAAGGTGCAGTCCACTATTAGTGTATCCAAATCGTAGTAGTTTAATACATATTAAACGCGATTGGACTGATAGTGCTGAATTGGGCATCACTCAGAATTTAAACCTAGCCGCACCTAGCCTCCCACCTCGGTGAGGAGTGTTAGAACGCAAGGGGGTTCATCTTCTGCCAAAACCGCTTGGCCCCGTTTCACGCAACAGAATTTGGCGTAGTCGGCAGGATTGCCATGGATAAACTGCTGCAAAAATATGATTGCGCCCCTTCCCAGGCTGGGAAGGAGTGGGCCCAAAAATTTTGGAAGGATGAAGAGAAAGTGGTGGAACGTATTGAAGAGTGTCGGGTTTCACAGAAGCTCAGAGCGGGGAAAGGCAAGGGTGTGATTTGTGCTGCGTTAGGCGCCTGTTTATCTTGTGCACAACAAGAAGCTAGAGAAACCCCTGCTCCTAATCTGATTTCAGCTGTAGAATATGCAACCCTGAAATCGGAGAATGAGGTGCTGAAGTCATCATTAGCCTTGCAAAAGGAGACAGGAGAAAAATTAAGAACTCACGTCGATAAGCTTGTGAGTGAGAATGAATGTTTAGGAAACCAGAATGCTCAACTTAAAATATTATTAGAAAGGGTGACTGGGCTCTTAGATAAAATGCAGCCCTCGACCCAGGTCCAACAGATTCGTAAGTTAATGTGTTATCCAAATTCCGGAACCCAGACCGGAGATTTTTTGTCTAATAGTGAGGATGACGAAGAAGATGAGGAGGAAAGGACTTTTACTTTGAAATCCCAAGTTTTTCCTTTACGTCCTCTGGTTAAAACTGAAGCTGCGGTTGATGACGATGATGAAATTCACACCACTGTGCGTACCGTTCCACGGACACCAACCGAGTTAACAAAAATAAGGGAGAAATATTCGAGGCGACCAGAAGAGTCAGCTGTTGAGTACGTGTGGCGAGTTTCTTCTGAAGGGGGGGACAGAATTATGCTGAGTGAGGAAGAAGCAGGAGACTCTTGGGGACCAGGAGTGTTTTTAACCACTATGCCTGGGGATCATAATTATTCCCTAACTGCTCGAGCAGCCTATTGGGCAGGGGGTATGGATCCGCGAGAGAGGGGGGAGCCGTTAGAGATTAGAGCTACAGGCTACTCTGATCTGTTTGCGGCTGTACGGAAAGCAGCTTGTCTGCAAGCCATGTATGACAGAGAGGAATTTCGGAAATCCCCAATGTCAGCCCCTATCGACCCCGATCGATTAGCCCCTCTCATCCGTGGTCTTCCCGATTGCCTGAAACCGTTCCTTGTTCGTACTCAAGATCGTATACGAGAGGCTCGGGGTGCTCATAGGCGGGGCCGTCGTCACTACATGCCCACCTGGAATGAATATGTACAGGAAATAGATCAATATGGGCGCCGAATGGGCTGGGCCAGCCTAACTAGTGAGAAATCCTCCGAACACCCCCGAAAGGTTCGCCAAGTCCGAACTCACACTAAAAACCCTAAATCGGAGGAAAGGTTTAAGCCTGATAAGGACCGGAATGAGTTGTGGCGTAAAGCCCTACAATTAGGGGTGCCCCGACAATTCTTGCACGGTGTCCCTACGGGAGACCTCCGTACACTAGTCCAATCTCTAACTAGAAAGAATAATGTGGCTGGGGAGAAAAGTCTAACCAGAGAATCCCCAAGTCGTGAGAAAATTGTGCCTTCTGCACCGGAACGTAACTTGATTGATTTGACAGAGTCCCAGCCAAAAAACTCCTATCCCCGGGGAGGGCAGTGAGCCACCCTGTCCGGCAGGTACTAGCAATTCAATGGCTCTCTCATAAAGACTCCGAACCCGTTATTATCATTCCTGTTGGACCCCGGAAGATATTGGTAAATTTTATTATTGATACTGGAGCCCAAATGTCTGCAATCACTAACGAAACAGCACAACTTCTAGGTATAAATCCCACCCGACGCAGAGTCAACTTCACAGGAATTGATGGTGTGGTAAAAACATGCCCCACTGCAAAAATTAACCTCTGGTTGCCGGGAGAGCAGCGAATGACTAGGGCAGAAGTGTTAGTGGGTGCCTCACATTCTAACCTCCTAGGATTTGACGTGCTGCGTGGGCGAATGTGGAAATTCCCGGATGGAACTGCGTGGAGTTTTGCAGGACGCAAAAAAGGATTAGACACAGTTAAACTGGGCCTATTAGAAACATCTATACCTTTGCCTCCCTCTAAAATTACCAACGTCCGACAGTACCCACTGCCTGCAGCTGCACTTGCAGGAGCAGACGGGGTGGTATCAGATTTAGAAAAAAGAAACATCATTCAGAGGACTCACTCGCCTTATAATTCACCGGTGTGGCCAGTAAAGAAACCAACCGGGCAATGGCGTTTCACAGTAGATTACCGAAAGTTAAACGCCAACACTGCACCCCTGACCGCTGCGGTTCCGAGTATCGCGGAAATTGTGACAATGATAAAAGGAGCTGCCCATCCTTGGATGGCTGCCTTAGATGTAAAAGACATGTTTTTTATGATTCCCCTCCTTGAGCAAGACAAAGCGCAGTTTGCATTCACGTGGAAAGGAGTCCAATATACCTTTAACCGACTTCCACAGGGATACAAACATTCCCCCACCATTGCTCATAATGCTTTAGCTAAAGCGCTATCAGAGATTCCTGTTTCACAGGGATGTACAGTATACCAATATATTGACGACATCTTAATAGGGGGGGAGAGAGCCAAGAAAGTGTACAAGACATGATGCAAAACATCCGAAAAACATTATCAGATTTGGGATTGGAAATTCCAGACTCAAAATGTCAGGGACCTGCACAGGAAGTTAAATTCCTGGGGGTCTGGTGGATTAAGGGAGCTGCTTCTGTCCCTCAGGATACCCTGAAAAAAATAGAACATGGACAGAATCCTTCCAGCACGAAGGAGTTACAGCAAGTTCTGGGAACTTTAAGTTATTGGCGTAAACACATCCCTGGCTTTTCCATCATTGCTCGCCCCCTTTATTGTTTGCTCAAAAAAGGTAAATCCTGGGAGTGGACTGAACAACATACTAATGCACTGGAATTGCTAATAAAAGAGCTAAGGTTATTCCAACAACTTGGCCCCATACATCCAACTGACCCTGTCCATGTAGAATGGGGGTCCAGCGAACATGGTTCTCATTGTAACTTATGGCAAAAGGGACCAGCAGGACCGGAGAGACCATTAGAATTTAGCTCTCACTCCTTTAATGATACTGAGAGCAGATATTCAGACCTAGAGAAGGGTTTACTGTCCCTGGTGCGAGCATTGCAACGAGCAGAGCAGATAAGGAGAGAACAGAGCGTGATTGTTCGGGGCCCTTTTCGTCTCCTAGATGTGGTCCGTAAAGGGACAGCACCACCAGCCGGCATTGCCCAGAAACCCACAGTTCGAAAGTGGTATGCTTATTTAGAAGGCATTAATGATATCATGCCAATCTCTGAAGGTAGTATCAAAGTATCCAAGCTCCAGAAGGATATAGATGGTGCCCTATTGTTCCAATCCCCACCAAACAGACCATCTCCAATCCAAGAAGCACCTCCTCTGAAAGAAGGCAGTGATCTTACAGGAGTGTGGTTTACTGATGCGTCATCTCACCGTGAGAACAATAAGTGGAAATACAAGGCCGTAGCACTGGAAGTAGCAACGGGGGAAAGAGCAATTGAAACAGGAGAAGGTAGCGCACAAGTAGGGGAACTCAGAGCCGTCCTACTAGCTGCACAACGTGGGGCTACTTACATTTACACTGACTCATATGCTGTTTTTAAAGGAGCCACTGAATGGATTGGACACTGGGCAGCCAATGATTGGCAGGTGAATAGAGTCCCAATCTGGGAGACAGAGAGTTGGAAGCAACTGTTGGAAATGGGAGGACAGAGAACATTGCACATCGGTTGGGTAAAAGGCCATGATCGTTCGAACTCGATCACTGCTCAATTCAACCAACAGGTAGATAGCCTCACGCGGTTGCAGCAAATTGACATTGTAGATGATGGTCGGGAATGGGAACGCTTACTCGAATGGTTACATATTAAGGGTGGCCATACAGGCCGTGCTGATCTGTATCAGGAAGGTCTAGCCCGGGGGTGGCCTGTGTCGGTTAAGCTGTGTGAACAAGTAGTAACCGCCTGTTCACAATGTCGCCTACGACTCAATAAAGATCATCCGAGTAAGGCGCCTCCTTTACACATTCGGGACAAGAAAACATTGTGGCATTCATGGCAAATTGATTATATTGGGCCCTTGAGATCATCAGGTGAGAAAAGATACGTCCTAGTCGGAGTGGAGATTATCTCTGGCCTCACTATGGCCACCAGCTTCAAATCAGCTACCGGGAACAACACAGTGAAAGGCCTAAAAGGGTGGTTCAGCACACTTCCCCTTCCTGAGGAAATCCAAAGTGATAACGGTTCACACTTTACCGCTACAGTGGTACAAGATTGGGCCAAAGAAGAAGGGATTCGATGGGTATTTCATACTCCCTATTATCCTCAGGCTAATGGCATTGTTGAACGCACCAATGGATTGGTTAAGCGTTTTGCAAAAACTCATGAACCTGGTTGGCATTTGCCATTGGATGATGCCATCTATCAATTAAATAACAGATGGAGTGGAGATGGCTGTCCTAAAATGAAAGCTTTCTGTGTATCTGCTGATATCATCACTCCAAAAGTTCCCAATGAACCACGAAAATACCTAGGACAATTTCACCCTGGGCAACCTGTGTTAGTGAAAATGCCTCAAATTGGCACAGTACCAATGGTGTTAGCTACTCCCAAAAACCCCCATGCACGGGAAGCCAAAGACTGTTCAGGGAAGATACACCGGATCAGCACCCGGTGGATCTCGCCCTCTTTTTAACCCCGTCGGTCAAATGAGACCGAGCAGATTTTCTTTTCCTTTGTGTCTTACAGGAACCTCGGAAGAACTGTACGTGGACAGACGCATTGGCCTACGCTAACCTCGAGTGTCTCCAGGGAATCCTGACATTGATCCTGGCAATAATATTATTTTTGTTATGTATGGCCATCTGGAGGCCTAAATTTTAGAATGACGAATTGGCAGATGGAATTGATGCTATTCAGTTTTATCTCTTTACTCCCTGTTGTTTGTAGTCAAAGAGACCCAGAATGGCCGTGGTCTCAAGCTTATGTAAAACACAATGCGATGGCAGGAACAGGAAAAGGAAAATTGAGCCTGGCCACTGTAGTCCTACATGAAAATGAGGTGTTTTCAAAACATGAGATAGATCAAAGCATAGATAAAGTCGAACCTGACTCAACTCCACAGACTAGTCTGGTTCCACTGCCACTATCTGAAACCCCCGATAATGACACCTTATTGAGCGGACTTAAGAATCTGCCCCTTGATGATGAGCTTTGGGATAATGCACTGTCACGATACACTGCAAGCACTGAGACACTAGAAAACATGAGGGATTTAAATCTCTCCACTCTGGTTATACAAGGAAGTGAAGTATATTCCAGAGATAAATGGAGTTGGAAAGACTCACTCCAAATGGCTAAGCTTGAAGCCGTCCCAGGAAAGAAAATACAAATTAGCTGCCGAGTAATCAATGGGTCTGCTCACCATAGACCAACTGTAATTGAAACCATCCATGTAGACTCTACTAAACCGGACAAACATAACACTGATTGATTGTTACAAAATTATAGAGCCAAACTCAGATTGCTGGCACAACTTCACCTTTATCAAACCTATCATAGTATATTGTATTTGGGGCTACAGGGGCACGGAATTGTTATTTGAATTTATGATTGACTCAAATACATCTGAACCTGTTGAAATGAACCCAAAACCTACACCCCCACAAACTTTCAAGGGTGTAGCTACTCAGCCCTCCATTAGTCTAACTCCTTACACCTTTAACATTGGCCCTTATGCCATTAAACACACAGGTCAACAACAAATACCGTTTAACCCAACATATTCCCTCAAACGAGTAGAATTGTCAATGCAGATTAATATCTCTGCGATCAAACCCACCTGCTCACCATTCCTGAGTACATCTTATGCAGGATGGTCAGCATGGTTAGGCCGGCGAACTGTTGACACCTCACAACGACTGAAGAGAGAGGTGACTGGTATCTTAGGAACAGGACTGGGAGTCTTAAATAGTATAGATGCTGAGATACTTGCAAACAAACTAGTCACAACTACTAGTGATCTAGACAAATTAAAACATCCTCTACAGTCCTCTCTATCAGCATTGGGAAATCACCAATGGCTTTTATCGAATATATTGCCTCAGTGGGAGGAAACAGGTGAAAAAGACCATCAGCTGATCACAAATGCACTTGGTACAACCCCAAACAATGTTTCCTTGGCCCTTAGTTGTATCCAAGCCCAACTGTGGATGCAATCTATGACAGCCGCAATTATAAGGGAAGGTGAAGAAGGCACCTTGCCCACTGAAATTTGAAAAGTAATATGGGATAATGCAATTGAGTTTGAGAGAAAATTTCAGTCCTGGTGGTATCTGGTTAATTTCACCTATGATCCCACTGAGAGCAAAGCCACAGCTTTTGTCTTAACGATACGCAATGCCTCAGTATACACCATATACCCAATCATCGCACTGGGGTTGAATCACCATGGAGCTATACTCCATCCGGTAGAGCATAGAGTGTGGGCACAACAAAACGAGAATAAATGGCAAACTGTTGATGTTGAAGCATGCATTTCACGAGATCAACAAGGATTCATTTGTGAGAGTAATACTCTCAAGGCACAAGACATTTGTCTTGACACCAACCAGAATGTTTGTCATTTTGAGATACAACCTGATGAAACCCCAGAAACTGTGCTTGTATATATTGGGAAAGGGTGTGTTTGCATGAGGTCTCCCTGTACTTTTGTATTCGTAGATGACATAGCAGTAGATATAAGTAATAACTCAAATCTTTGTGTTTGTAACTTTACTAACATCATTGGATGTGACTTCAGTTATTCAGCTCCTGTTACGTCTTTTCAATTGCTACAATCTAATTACACATTGATTCGAGATTTGCTGCCTACCCCTATCGGAATGAATCTCTCACTAGTGAGGAAGTTGCTACAACACGATGAATTGAAGCGATTGTTGAAAGAGGCCCAAGAAAATGGACAAAGAACTCTGATTACTGTCCATCATGATGTTGAAGAAATACACCATGTACTGGAAAGGGTCAAGAGAGACGGTGGACATGAATGGTGGGACACCCTCTTTGGATGGTCACCGACAGCTACAGGACTTTTTAACAAGATGCTCCATCCTGTTGTTGTTCTACTAGTACTCACTGTATTGTGCTTTGCTTTGACAATTGTTTTGCATGTTAGACTTTGGATTATGATGAAACGCTTAACTCGCTTAATCACCCCGCAAGAAGTATTTGCACTTGATATCCCTCGCCATAAGAGGACATGTGATATTCCCCATCAGTATTGATTATCGTGGAGCTTGAGTGACTGTAGTCACGGGGTGGATTATGTGGAATAATTACTAAATTGGCCAAGAATACAAAAATACAGCATTGTTCACACATTAAGGAAAGTCATAAAATCAAGAGGCTTCTGAGGTAGAATACAGCCACAGCTAGCACACGAAGAATGCAACATCTGTGATTCCCTGCGCGAGGTTGTTTGCGAAACTACACGAGGGATGGAACGGAACACGCTTGTTCCGTGGCCTTCCCTTGTGACGAATAGCAGATATGGGGACGAGATGGTACTACGGAACTGATAAGCGGCCTACACGCTACCCGAGCCAACATTTC
>NW_027435985.1:0-69000 GCF_964199755.1 Larus michahellis
CAGCCCCACGGGCTGTGGGGCCACGCGAGCGGCTGCCAAAGAGCTTTTCGACGAGGCACGGCTTTCCCTCCTGGCTCTTCGGGCGTGGGAGCTGTGGCCAGAGCCGCGGCCCTACCGGAAAATGCTTCGGGGGCTGGCGCGGCGGCGCCAGGTGGGCACCGGTGGCGCCGAGGCTGACGGCCGCCGCAAAGCCCGCAGCCCCACGGGCTGTGGGGCCACGCGAGCGGCTGCCAAAGAGCTTTCCAACGAGGCACGTCTTTCCCTCCTGGCTCTTCGGGCGTGGGAGCTGTGGCCAGAGCCGCGGCCCTACCGGAAAATGCTTCGCAGGCTGGCGCGGCGGCTCCAGGTGGGCACCGGTGGCGCCGAGGCTGACGGCCGCCGGAAAGCCCGCAGCCCCACGGGCTGTGGGGCCACGCGAGCGGCTGCCAAAGAGCTTTCCAACGAGGCACGGATTTCCTTCCTGGCTCTTCGGGCGTGGGAGCTGTGGCCAGAGCCGCGGCCCTACCGGAAAATGCTTCGCAGGCTGGCGCGGCGGCGCCAGGTGGGCACCAGTGGCACCGAGGCTGATGGCCGCCGGAAAGCCCGCAGCCCCACGGGCTGTGGGGCCACGCGAGCGGCTGCCAAAGAGCTTTCCAACGAGGCACGGCTTTCCCTCCTGGCTCTTCGGGTGTGGGAGTTGTGGCCAGAGCCGCGGCCCTACCGGAAAATGCTGCGGGGGCTGGTGCGGCGGCACCAGGTGGGCGCCGGTGGCGCCGAGGCTGACGGCCGCCGTAAAGCCCGCAGCCCCACGGGCTGTGGGGCCACGCGAGCGGCTGCCAAAGAGCTTTCCAATGAGGCACGGCTTTCCCTCCTGGCTCTTCGGGCGTGGGAGCTGTGGCCAGAGCCGCGGCCCTACCTGAAAATGCTTTGCAGGCTGGCGCGGCGGCGCGAGGTGGACACCAGTGGCACCGAGGCTGACGGCCGCCGGAAAGCCCGCAGCCCCACGGGCTGTGGGGCCACGCGAGCAGCTGCCAAAGAGCTTTCCAACGAGGCATGGCTTTCCCTCCTGGCTCTTCGGGCGTGGGAGCTGTGGCCAGAGCCGCGGCCCTACTGGAAAATGCTTTGCAGGCTGGCGCGGCGGCCCCACGTGGGCGCCGGTGGCGCCGAGGCTGACGGCCGCCGCAAAGCCCGCAGCCCCACGGGCTGTGGGGCCACGCGAGTGGCTGCCAAAGAGCTTTCCAACGAGGCACGGCTTTCCCTCCTGGCTCTTGGGGCGTGGGAGCTGTGGCCAGAGCCACGGCCCTACCGGAAAATGCTTTGCAGGCTGGCGCGGCGGCGCCAGGTGAGCGCCGGTGGCGCCGAGGCTGATGGCCGCCGCAAAGCCCGCAGCCCCACGGGCTGTGGGGCCACGCGAGCGGCTGCCAAAGAGCTTTCAACGAGGCACAGCTTTCCCTCCTGGCTCTTCGGGCGTGGGTGCTGTGGCCAGAGCCGCGGCCCTACCGGAAAATGCTTCGCAGGCTGGCACGGCGGCGCCACGTAGGCGCCGGTGGCACCGAGGCTGACGGCCGCCGCAAAGCCCGCAGCCCCACGGGCTGTGGGGCCACGCGAGCGGCTGCCAAAGAGCTTTCCAACGAGGCACGGCTTTCCCTCCTGGCTCTTCGGGCGTGGGAGCTGTGGCCAGAGCCACGGCCCTACCGGAAAATGCTTCGGGGGCTGGCGCGGCAGCGCCAGGTGGGCACCGGTGGCGCCGAGGCTGACGGCCGCCTGAAAGCCCGCAGCCCCACGGGCTGTGGGGCCACGCGAGCGGCTGCCAAAGAGCTTTCCAACGAGGCACGGCTTTCCCTCCTGGCTCTTCGGGCGTGGGAGCTGTGGCCAGAGCCGCGGCCCTACCGGAAAATGCTTCGGGGGCTCGCGCGGCGGTGCCACGTGGGCGCCGGTGGCGCCGAGGCTGACGGCCGCCGCAAAGCCCGCAGCCCCACGGGCTGTGGGGCCGCGCGAGCGGCTGCCAAAGAGCTTTCCAACGAGGCACGTCTTTCCCTCCTGGCTCTTCGGGCGTGGGAGCTGTGGCCAGAGCCGCGGCCCTACCGGAAAATGCTTCGCAGGCTGGCGCGGTAGCGCCACGTAGGCGCCGGTGGCGCCGAGGCTGACGGCCGCCGTAAAGCCCGCAGCCCCACGGGCTGTGGGGCCACGCGAGCGGCTGCCAAAGAGCTTTCCAACGAGGCACGGCTTTCCGTTCTGGCTCTTCGGGCGAGGAAGCTGTGGCCAGAGCCGCGGCCCTACCGGAAAATGCTTCGCAGGTTGGCGCGGCGGCGCCACGTGGGCGCCGGTGGCGCCGAGGCTGACGGCCGCCTCAAAGCCCACAGCCCCACGGGCTGTGGGGCCACGCGAGCGGCTGCCAAAGAGCTTAGCAACGAGGCACGGCTTTCCCTCCTGGCTCTTCGGGCGTGGGAGCTGTGGCCAGAGCCACAGCCCTACCGGAAAATGCTTCGCAGGCTGGCGCGGCAGCGCCAGGTGGGCGCCGGTGTTGCCGAGGCTGACGGCCGCCGCAAAGCCTGCAGCCCCACGGGCTGTGGGGCCACGCGAGCGGCTGCCAAAGAGCTTTCCAACAAGGCACGGCTTTCCCTCCTGGCTCTTCGGGCGTGGGAGCTGTGGCCAGAGCCGCGGCCCTACCGGAAAATGCTTCGGGGGCTGGCGCGGCGGCGCCAGGTGGGCACCGGTGGCGCCGAGGCTGACGGCCGCCGGAAAGCCCGCAGCCCCACGGGCTGTGGGGCCACGCGAGCGGCTGCCAAAGAGCTTTCCAACGAGGCACGGATTTCCTTCCTGGCTCTTCGGGCGTGGGAGCTGTGGCCAGAGCCGCGGCCCTACCGGAAAATGCTTCGCAGGCTGGCGCGGCGGCGCCAGGTGGGCACCAGTGGCACCGAGGCTGATGGCCGCCGGAAAGCCCGCAGCCCCACGGGCTGTGGGGCCACGCGAGCGGCTGCCAAAGAGCTTTCCAACGAGGCACGGCTTTCCCTCCTGGCTCTTCGGGTGTGGGAGTTGTGGCCAGAGCCGCGGCCCTACCGGAAAATGCTGCGGGGGCTGGTGCGGCGGCACCAGGTGGGCGCCGGTGGCGCCGAGGCTGACGGCCGCCGTAAAGCCCGCAGCCCCACGGGCTGTGGGGCCACGCGAGCGGCTGCCAAAGAGCTTTCCAACGAGGCACGGCTTTCCCTCCTGGCTCTTCGGGCGTGGGAGCTGTGGCCAGAGCCGCGGCCCTACCTGAAAATGCTTTGCAGGCTGGCGCGGCGGCGCCAGGTGGACACCAGTGGCACCGAGGCTGACGGCCGCCGGAAAGCCCGCAGCCCCACGGGCTGTGGGGCCACGCGAGCAGCTGCCAAAGAGCTTTCCAACGAGACATGGCTTTCCCTCCTGGCTCTTCGGGCGTGGGAGCTGTGGCCAGAGCCGCGGCCCTACTGGAAAATGCTTTGCAGGCTGGCGCGGCGGCCCCACGTGGGCGTCGGTGGAGCCGAGGCTGACAGCCGCCGGAAAGCCCGCAGCCCCACGGGCTGTGGGGCCACGCGAGCGGCTGCCAAAGAGCTTTCCAACGAGGCACGGCTTTCCCTCCTGGCTCTTGGGGCGTGGGAGCTGTGGCCAGAGCCACGGCCCTACCGGAAAATGCTTTGCAGGCTGGCGCGGCGGCGCCAGGTGAGCGCCGGTGGCGCCGAGGCTGATGGCCGCCGCAAAGCCCGCAGCCCCACGGGCTGTGGGGCCACGCGAGCGGCTGCCAAAGAGCTTTCCAACGAGGCACGGCTTTCCCTCCTGGCTCTTCGGGCGTGGGAGCTGTGGCCAGAGCCGCGGCCCTACCGGAAAATGCTTCGGGGGTTGGCGCGGCGGCGCCTTGTGGGCGCCGGTGGCGCCGAGGCTGACGGCCGCCGCAAAACCTGCAGCCCCACGGGCTGTGGGGCCACGCGAGCGGCTGCCAAAGAGCTTTCCAACGAGGCACGGCTTTCCCTCCTGGCTCTTTGGGCATGGGAGCTGTGGCCAGAGCCGCGGCCCTACCGGAAAATGCTTTGGGGGCTGCCGTGGCGGCGCCACGTAGGCCCCGGTGGCGCCGAGGCTGACGGCCGCCGGAAAGCCCGCAGCCCCACGGGCTGTGGGGCCACGCGAGCGGCTGCCAAAGAGCTTTCCAACGAGGCACGGCTTTCCCTCCTGGCTCTTTGGGCGTGGGAGCTGTGGCCAGAGACGCGGCCCTACCGGAAAATGCTTCGGGGGCTGGCGCGGCGGCGCCACGTGGGCGCCGGTGCCGCCGAGGCTGACGGCCGCCGGAAAGCCCACATCCCCACGGGCTGTGGGGCCACGCGAGCGGCTGCCAAAGAGCTTTCCAACGAGGCACGGCTTTCCTTCCTGGCTCTTCGGGCGTGGGAGCTGTGGCCAGAGCCGCGGCCCTACCGGAAAATGCTTCGCAGGCTGGAGCGGCGGCGCCAGGTGGACACCAGTGGCGCCGAGGATGACGGCCGCCGCAAAGCCCGCAGCCCCACGGGCTGTGGGGCCACGCAAGCGGCTGCCAAAGAGATATCCAATGATGCACGGCTTTCGCTCCTGGCTCTTCGGGCGTGGGAGCTGTGGACAGAGCCGCGGCCGTACCGGAAAATGCTTTGCAGGCTGCAGCGGCGGCGCCAGGTGCACACAAGTGTTGCCGAGGCTGACGGCCGCCGGAAAGCCTGCAGTCCCACGGGCTGTGGGGCCACGTGAGCAGCTGCCAAAGAGCTTTCCAACGAGGCACGGCTTTCCCTCCTGGCTCTTCGGGCGTGGGAGCTGTGGCGAGAGCCGCGGCCCTACTGGAAAATGCTTCGGGGGCTGGCGCGGCGGCGCCAGGTGGGCACCGGTGGCGCCGAGGCTGACGGCCGCCGGAAAGCCCGCAGCCCCACGGGCTGTGGGGCCACGTGAGCGGCTGCCAAAGAGCTTTCCAACGAGGCACGATTTCCTTCCTGGCTCTTCAGGCGTGGGAGCTGTGGCCAGAGCCGCGGCCCTACCGGAAAATGCTTCGGGGGCTGGCGCGGCGGCGCTAGGTGGGCACCAGTGGCACCGAGGCTGACGGCCGCCGGAAAGCCCGCAGCCCCACGGGCTGTGGGGCCACGCGAGCGGCTGCCAAAGAGCTTTCCAACGAGGCACGGCTTTCCCTCCTGGCTCTTCGGGCGTGGGAGCTGTGGCCAGAGCCGCGGCCCTACCGGAAAATGCTTCGGGGGCTGGCGCGGCGGCGCCAGGTGGGCGACGGTGGCGTCGAGGCTGACGGCCGCCGCAAAACCCGCAGCCCCACGGGCTGTGGGGCCACGCGAGCGGCTGCCAAAGAGCTTTCCAACGAGGCACGGCTTTCCCTCCTGGCTCTTCGGGCGTGGGAGCTGTGGCCAGAGCCGCGGCCCTACCGGAAAATGCTTTGGGAGCTGCCGTGGCGGCGCCACGTAGGCCCCGGTGGCACCGAGGCTGACGGCCGCCGGAAAGCCCGCAGCCCCACGGGCTGTGGGGCCACGCGAGCGGCTGCCAAAGAGCTTTCCAACGAGGCACGGCTTTCCCTCCTGGCTCTTTGGGCGTGGGAGCTGTGGCCAGAGACGCGGCCCTACCGGAAAATGCTTCGGGGGCTGGCGCGGCGGCGCCACGTGGGCGCCGGTGCCGCCGAGGCTGACGGCCGCCGGAAAGCCCGAATCCCCACGGGATGTGCTGCCACGCGAGCGGCTGCCAAAGAGCTTTCCAACAAGGCACGGCTTTCCCTCCTGGCTCTTGGGGCGTGGGAGCTGTGGCCAGAGCCACGGCCCTACCGGAAAATGCTTTGCAGGCTGGCGCGGCGGCGCCAGGTGAGCGCCGGTGGCGCCGAGGCTGATGGCCGCCGCAAAGCCCGCAGCCCCACGGGCTGTGGGGCCACGCGAGCGGCTGCCAAAGAGCTTTCCAACGAGGCACAGCTTTCCCTCCTGGCTCTTCGGGCGTGGGTGCTGTGGCCAGAGCCGCGGCCCTACCGGAAAATGCTTCGCAGGCTGGCACGGCGGCGCCACGTAGGCGCCGGTGGCACCGAGGCTGACGGCCGCCGCAAAGCCCGCAGCCCCACGGGCTGTGGGGCCACGCGAGCGGCTGCCAAAGAGCTTTCCAACGAGGCACGGCTTTCCCTCCTGGCTCTTCGGGCGTGGGAGCTGTGGCCAGAGCCACGGCCCTACCGGAAAATGCTTCGGGGGCTGGCGCGGCAGCGCCAGGTGGGCACCGGTGGCGCCGAGGCTGACGGCCGCCTGAAAGCCCGCAGCCCCACGGGCTGTGGGGCCACGCGAGCGGCTGCCAAAGAGCTTTCCAACGAGGCACGGCTTTCCCTCCTGGCTCTTCGGGCGTGGGAGCTGTGGCCAGAGCCGCGGCCCTACCGGAAAATGCTTCGCAGGCTGGCGCGGCGGCACCACGTGGGCGCCGGTGGCGCCGAGGCTGACGGCCGCCGGAAAGCCCGCAGCCCCACGGGCTGTGGGGCCACACGAGCGGCTGCCAAAGAGCTTTCCAACGAGGCACGGCTTTCCCTCCTGGCTCTTCGGGCGTGGGAGCTGTGGCCAGAGCCGCGGCCCTACCGGAAAATGATTTACAGGCTGGCGCGGCGGCGCCAGGTGGGCGCCGGTGGCGCCGAGGCTGACGGCCGCTGGAAAGCCCGCAGCCCCACGGGCAGTGGGGCCACGCGAGCAGCTGCCAAAGAGCTTTCCAACGAGGCACGGCTTTCCCTCCTGGCTTTTCGGGCGTGGGAGCTGTGGCCAGAGCCGCGGCCCTACCGGAAAATGCTTTGCAGGCTGGCGCGGCGGCGCCAGGTGGACACCAGTGGCGCCGAGGCTGACGGCCGCCGGAAAGCGCGCAGCCCCACGGGCTGTGGGGCCACGCGAGCGGCTGCCAAAGAGCTTTCCAACGAGGCACGTCTTTCCCTCCTGGCTCTTCGGGCGTGGGAGCTGTGGACAGAGCCGCGGCCCTACCGGAAAATGCTGCGGGGGCTGGTGCGGCGGTGCCATGTAGGCGCCGGTGGCGCCGAGGCTGACGGCCGCCGGAAAGCCCGCAGCCCCACGAGCTGTGGGGCCACGCGAGCGGCTGCCAAAGAGCTTTCCAACGAGGCACGGCTTTCCGTCCTGGCTCTTCGGGCGTGGGAGCTGTGGCCAGAGACGCGGCCCTACCGGATAATGCTTCGCAGACTGGCGCGGCGGCGCTACGTAGGCGCCGGTGGCACCGAGGCTGACAGCCGCCGCAAATCCCGCTGCCCCACGGGCTGTGGGGCCACGCGAGCGGCTGCCAAAGAGCTTTCCAACGAGGCATGGCTTTCCCTCCTGGCTCTTCGGGCGTGGGAGCTGTGGCCAGAGCCGCGGCCCTACCGGAAAATGCTTTGCAGGCTGGCGCGGCGGCGCCAGGTGGGCGCCGGTGGCGCCGAGGCTGACGGCCGCTGGAAAGCCCGCAGCCCCACGGGCTGTGGGGCCACGCGAGCGGCTGCCAAAGAGCTTTCCAACGAGGCACGTCTTTCCCTCCTGGCTCTTCGGGCTTGGGAGCTGTGGACAGAGCCGCGGCCCTACCGGAAAATGCTGCGGGGGCTGGTGCGGCGGCGCCATGTAGGCGCCGGTGGCGCCGAGGCTGACGGCCGCCGGAAAGCCCGCAGCCCCACGGGCTGTGGGGCCACGCGAGCGGCTGCCAAAGAGCTTTCCAACAAGGCACGGCTTTCCCTCCTGGCTCTTCGGGCGTGGGAGCTGTGGCCAGAGACGCGGCCCTACCGGATAATGCTTCGCAGACTGGCGCGGCGGCGCTACGTAGGCACCGGCGGCGCCGAGGCTGACGGCCGCCGCAAAGCCCGCAGCCCCACGGGCTGTGGGGCCACGCGAGCGGCTGCCAAAGAGCTTTCCAACGAGGCATGGCTTTCCCTCCTGGCTCTTCGGGCGTGGGAGCTGTCGCCAGAGCCGCGGCCCTACCGGAAAATGCTTCGGGGGCTGGCGTGGCGGCACCACGTGGGCGCCGGTGGCGCCGAGGCTGACGGCCGCCGCAAAGCCCGCAGCCCCACGGGGTGTGGGGCCACGCGAGCGGCTGCCAAAGAGCTTTCCAACGAGGCACGGCTTTCCCTCCTGGCTCTTCGGGCGTGGGAGCTGTGGCCAGAGCCGCGGCCCTACCGGAAAATGCTTCGGGGGCTGGCGCGGCGGCGCCAGGTGGGCGCCGGTGGCGCCGAGGCTGACGGCCGCCGGAAAGCCCGCAGCCCCACGGGCTGTGGGGCCGCGCGAGCGGCTGCCAAAGAGCTTTCCAACGAGGCACGGTTTTCCTTCCTGGCTCTTCGGGCGTGGGAGCTGTGGCCAGAGCCGCGGCCCTACCAGAATATGCTTCGCAGGCTGGCGCGGCGGCGCCACGTAGGCGTCGGTGGCGCCGAGGCTGACGGCCGCGGGAAAGCCCGCAGCCCCATGGGCTGTGGGGCCACGCGAGCGGCTGCCAAAGAGCTTTCCAACGAGGCACGGTTTTCCCTCCTGGCTCTTCAGGCGTGGGAGCTGTGGCCAGAGCCGCGGCCCTACCGGAAAATGCTTCGGGGGCTGGCAGCGGTGGCGCCACGTGGGCGCCAGTGTCGCCGAGGCTGATGGCCGCCGCAAAGCCCGCAGCCCCACGGGCTGTGGGGCCACGCGAGCGGCTGCCAAAGAGCTTTCCAACGAGGCACGGCTTTCCCTCCTGGCTCTTCGGGCATGGGAGTTGTAGCCAGAGCCGCGGCCCTACCGGAAAATGCTTCGCGGGCTGGCGCGGCTGCGCCAGGTAGGCGCCGGTGGCACCGAGGCTGACGGCCGCCAGAAAGCCCGCAGCCCCACGGGCTGTGGGGCCACGCGAGCGGCTGCCAAAGAGCTTTCCAACGAGGCACAGCTTTCCCTCCTTGCTCTTCGGGCGTGGGAGCTGTGGCCAGAGCCGCGGCCCTACCGGAAAATGCTTCGGGGTCTGGCGCGGCGGCGCCAGGTGGGCGCCGGTGGCGCCGAGGCTGACGGCCGCCGCAAAGCCCGCAGCCCCACGGGCTGTGGGGCCACGCGAGCGGCTGCCAAAGAGCTTTCCAACGAGGCATGGCTTTCCCTCCTGGCTCTTCGGGCGTGGGAGCTGTGGCCAGAGCCGCAGCCCTACCGGAAAATGCTTCGGGGCCTGGCGCGGCGGCGCCAGGTGGGCACCGGCGGCGCCGAGGCTGACGGCCGCCGCAAAGCCCGCAGCCCCACGGGCTGTGGGGCCACGCGAGCGGCTGCCAAAGAGCTTTCCAACGAGGCACGGCTTTCCCTCCTGGCTCTTCAGGCGTGGGAGCTGTTTCCAGAGCCGCGGCCCTACCGGAAAATGCTTCGCAGGCTGGCGCGGCGGCGCCAGGTGGGCGCCAGTGTCACCGAGGCTGACGGCCGCCGGAAAGCCCGCAGCCCCACGGGCTGTGGGGCCACGCGAGCGGCTGCCAAAGAGCTTTCCAACGAGGCACGGCTTTCCCTCCTGGCTCTTCGGGCGTGGGAGCTGTGGCCAGAGCCGCGGCCCTACCGGAAAATGCTTCGGGGGCTGGCGCGGCGGCGCCAGGTGGGCGCCGGTGGCGCCGAGGCTGACGGCTGCTGGAAAGCCCGCAGCCCCACGGGCTGTGGGGCCACGCGAGCGGCTGCCAAAGAGCTTTCCAACAAGGCACGGCTTTCCCTCCTGGCTCTTTGGGCGTGGGAGCTGTGGCCAGAGACGCGGCCCTACCGGAAAATGCTTCGGGGGCTGGCGCGGCGGCGCCACGTGGGCGCCGGTGCTGCCGAGGCTGACGGCCGCCGGAAAGCCCGCATCCCCACGGGCTGTGGGGCCACGCGAGCGGCTGCCAAAGAGCTTTCCAACGAGGCACGGCTTTCCCTCCTGGCTCTTCGGGCGTGGGAGCTGTGGCCAGAGCCGCGGCCCTACCGGAAAATGCTTCGCAGGCTGGAGCGGCGGCGCCAGGTGGACACCAGTGGCGCCGAGGCTGACGGCCGCCGCAAAGCCCGCAGCCCCACGGGCTGTGGGGCCACGCAAGCGGCTGCCAAAGAGCTTTCCAATGATGCACGGCTTTCGCTCCTGGCTCTTCGGGCGTGGGAGCTGTGGCCAGAGCCGCGGCCGTACCGGAAAATGCTTTGCAGGCTGCAGCGGCGGCGCCAGGTGCACACAAGTGTTGCCGAGGCTGACGGCCGCCGGAAAGCCTGCAGTCCCACGGGCTGTGGGGCCACGCGAGCGGCTGCCAAAGAGCTTTCCAACGAGGCACAGCTTTCCCTCCTGTCTCTTCGGGCGTGGGAGCTGTGGCCAGAGCCGCGGCCCTACCGGAAAATGCTTCGGGGGCTGGTGCGGCGGCGCCAGGTGGGCGCCGGTGGCGCCGAGGCTGACGGCCGCCGCAAAGCCCGCAGCCCCACGGGTTGTGGGGCCACGCGAGCGGCTGCCAAAGAGCTTTCCAACGAGGCACGGCTTTCCCTCCTGGCTCTTCGGGCGTGGGAGCTGTGGCCAGAGCCGCGGCCCTACCGGAAAATGCTTTGCAGGCTGGCGCGGCGGCGCCAGGTGGACACCAGTGGCGCCGAGGCTGACGGCCGCCGGAAAGCGCGCAGCCCCACGGGCTGTGGGGCCACGCAAGCGGCTGCCAAAGAGCTTTTCGACGAGGCACGGCTTTCCCTCCTGGCTCTTCGGGCGTGGGAGCTGTGGCCAGAGCCGCGGCCCTACCGGAAAATGCTTCGCAGGCTGGCGCGGCGGCACCACGTGGGCGCCGGTGGCGCCGAGGCTGACGGCCGCCGGAAAGCCCGCAGCCCCACGGGCTGTGGGGCCACACGAGCGGCTGCCAAAGAGCTTTCCAACGAGGCACGGCTTTCCCTCCTGGCTCTTCGGGCGTGGGAGCTGTGGCCAGAGCCGCGGCCCTACCGGAAAATGATTTACAGGCTGGCGCGGCGGCGCCAGGTGGGCGCCGGTGGCGCCGAGGCTGACGGCCGCTGGAAAGCCCGCAGCCCCACGGGCAGTGGGGCCACGCGAGCAGCTGCCAAAGAGCTTTCCAACGAGGCACGGCTTTCCCTCCTGGCTTTTCGGGCGTGGGAGCTGTGGCCAGAGCCGCGGCCCTACCGGAAAATGCTTTGCAGGCTGGCGCGGCGGCGCCAGGTGGACACCAGTGGCGCCGAGGCTGACGGCCGCCGGAAAGCGCGCAGCCCCACGGGCTGTGGGGCCACGCGAGCGGCTGCCAAAGAGCTTTCCAACGAGGCACGTCTTTCCCTCCTGGCTCTTCGGGCGTGGGAGCTGTGGACAGAGCCGCGGCCCTACCGGAAAATGCTGCGGGGGCTGGTGCGGCGGTGCCATGTAGGCGCCGGTGGCGCCGAGGCTGACGGCCGCCGGAAAGCCCGCAGCCCCACGGGCTGTGGGGCCACGCGAGCGGCTGCCAAAGAGCTTTCCAACGAGGCACGGCTTTCCGTCCTGGCTCTTCGGGCGTGGGAGCTGTGGCCAGAGACGCGGCCCTACCGGATAATGCTTCGCAGACTGGCGCGGCGGCGCTACGTAGGCGCCGGTGGCACCGAGGCTGACAGCCGCCGCAAATCCCGCTGCCCCACGGGCTGTGGGGCCACGCGAGCGGCTGCCAAAGAGCTTTCCAACGAGGCATGGCTTTCCCTCCTGGCTCTTCGGGCGTGGGAGCTGTGGCCAGAGCCGCGGCCCTACCGGAAAATGCTTTGCAGGCTGGCGCGGCGGCGCCAGGTGGGCGCCGGTGGCGCCGAGGCTGACGGCCGCTGGAAAGCCCGCAGCCCCACGGGCTGTGGGGCCACGCGAGCGGCTGCCAAAGAGCTTTCCAACGAGGCACGTCTTTCCCTCCTGGCTCTTCGGGCTTGGGAGCTGTGGACAGAGCCGCGGCCCTACCGGAAAATGCTGCGGGGGCTGGTGCGGCGGCGCCATGTAGGCGCCGGTGGCGCCGAGGCTGACGGCCGCCGGAAAGCCCGCAGCCCCACGGGCTGTGGGGCCACGCGAGCGGCTGCCAAAGAGCTTTCCAACAAGGCACGGCTTTCCCTCCTGGCTCTTCGGGCGTGGGAGCTGTGGCCAGAGACGCGGCCCTACCGGATAATGCTTCGCAGACTGGCGCGGCGGCGCTACGTAGGCACCGGCGGCGCCGAGGCTGACGGCCGCCGCAAAGCCCGCAGCCCCACGGGCTGTGGGGCCACGCGAGCGGCTGCCAAAGAGCTTTCCAACGAGGCATGGCTTTCCCTCCTGGCTCTTCGGGCGTGGGAGCTGTCGCCAGAGCCGCGGCCCTACCGGAAAATGCTTCGGGGGCTGGCGTGGCGGCACCACGTGGGCGCCGGTGGCGCCGAGGCTGACGGCCGCCGCAAAGCCCGCAGCCCCACGGGGTGTGGGGCCACGCGAGCGGCTGCCAAAGAGCTTTCCAACGAGGCACGGCTTTCCCTCCTGGCTCTTCGGGCGTGGGAGCTGTGGCCAGAGCCGCGGCCCTACCGGAAAATGCTTCGGGGGCTGGCGCGGCGGCGCCAGGTGGGCGCCGGTGGCGCCGAGGCTGACGGCCGCCGGAAAGCCCGCAGCCCCACGGGCTGTGGGGCCGCGCGAGCGGCTGCCAAAGAGCTTTCCAACGAGGCACGGTTTTCCTTCCTGGCTCTTCGGGCGTGGGAGCTGTGGCCAGAGCCGCGGCCCTACCAGAATATGCTTCGCAGGCTGGCGCGGCGGCGCCACGTAGGCGTCGGTGGCGCCGAGGCTGACGGCCGCGGGAAAGCCCGCAGCCCCATGGGCTGTGGGGCCACGCGAGCGGCTGCCAAAGAGCTTTCCAACGAGGCACGGTTTTCCCTCCTGGCTCTTCAGGCGTGGGAGCTGTGGCCAGAGCCGCGGCCCTACCGGAAAATGCTTCGGGGGCTGGCAGCGGTGGCGCCACGTGGGCGCCAGTGTCGCCGAGGCTGATGGCCGCCGCAAAGCCCGCAGCCCCACGGGCTGTGGGGCCACGCGAGCGGCTGCCAAAGAGCTTTCCAACGAGGCACGGCTTTCCCTCCTGGCTCTTCGGGCATGGGAGTTGTAGCCAGAGCCGCGGCCCTACCGGAAAATGCTTCGCGGGCTGGCGCGGCTGCGCCAGGTAGGCGCCGGTGGCACCGAGGCTGACGGCCGCCAGAAAGCCCGCAGCCCCACGGGCTGTGGGGCCACGCGAGCGGCTGCCAAAGAGCTTTCCAACGAGGCACAGTTTTCCCTCCTTGCTCTTCGGGCGTGGGAGCTGTGGCCAGAGCCGCGGCCCTACCGGAAAATGCTTCGGGGTCTGGCGCGGCGGCGCCAGGTGGGCGCCGGTGGCGCCGAGGCTGACGGCCGCCGCAAAGCCCGCAGCCCCACGGGCTGTGGGGCCACGCGAGCGGCTGCCAAAGAGCTTTCCAACGAGGCATGGCTTTCCCTCCTGGCTCTTCGGGCGTGGGAGCTGTGGCCAGAGCCGCAGCCCTACCGGAAAATGCTTCGGGGCCTGGCGCGGCGGCGCCAGGTGGGCACCGGCGGCGCCGAGGCTGACGGCCGCCGCAAAGCCCGCAGCCCCACGGGCTGTGGGGCCACGCGAGCGGCTGCCAAAGAGCTTTCCAACGAGGCACGGCTTTCCCTCCTGGCTCTTTGGGCGTGGGAGCTGTGGCCAGAGACGCGGCCCTACCGGAAAATGCTTCGGGGGCTGGCGCGGCGGCGCCACGTGGGCGCCGGTGCTGCCGAGGCTGACGGCCGCCGTAAAGCCCGCATCCCCACGGGCTGTGGGGCCACGCGAGCGGCTGCCAAAGAGCTTTCCAACGAGGCACGGCTTTCCCTCCTGGCTCTTCGGGCGTGGGAGCTGTGGCCAGAGCCGCGGCCCTACCGGAAAATGCTTCGCAGGCTGGAGCGGCGGCGCCAGGTGGACACCAGTGGCGCCGAGGCTGACGGCCGCCGGAAAGCCCGCAGCCCCACGGGCTGTGGGGCCACGCAAGCGGCTGCCAAAGAGCTTTCCAATGATGCACGGCTTTCGCTCCTGGCTCTTCGGGCGTGGGAGCTGTGGCCAGAGCCGCGGCCCTACTGGAAAATGCTTCGGGGGCTGGCGCGGCGGCGCCAGGTGGGCACCGGTGGCGCCGAGGCTGACGGCCGCCGGAAAGCCCGCAGCCCCACGGGCTGTGGGGCCACGTGAGCGGCTGCCAAAGAGCTTTCCAACGAGGCACGGATTTCCTTCCTGGCTCTTCAGGCGTGGGAGCTGTGGCCAGAGCCGCGGCCCTACCGGAAAATGCTTCGGGTCTGGCGCGGCGGCGCCAGGTGGGCACCAGTGGCACCGAGGCTGACGGCCGCCGGAAAGCCCGCAGCCCCACGGGCTGTGGGGCCACGCGAGCGGCTGCCAAAGAGCTTTCCAACGAGGCACGGCTTTCCCTCCTGGCTCTTCGGGCGTGGGAGCTGTGGCCAGAGCCGCGGCCCTACCGGAAAATGCTTCGGGGGTTGGCGCGGCGGCGCCAGGTGGGCGACGGTGGCGTCGAGGCTGACGGCCGCCGCAAAACCCGCAGCCCCACGGGCTGTGGGGCCACGCGAGCGGCTGCCAAAGAGCTTTCCAACGAGGCACGGCTTTCCCTCCTGGCTCTTTGGGCGTGGGAGCTGTGGCCAGAGCCGCGGCCCTACCGGAAAATGCTTTGGGGGCTGCCGTGGCGGCGCCACGTAGGCCCCGGTGGCGCCGAGGCTGACGGCCGCCGGAAAGCCCGCAGCCCCACGGGCTGTGGGGCCACGCGAGCGGCTGCCAAAGAGCTTTCCAACGAGGCACGGCTTTCCCTCCTGGCTCTTTGGGCGTGGGAGCTGTGGCCAGAGACGCGGCCCTACCGGAAAATGCTTCGGGGGCTGGCGCGGCGGCGCCACGTGGGCACCGGTGCCGCCGAGGCTGACGGCCGCCGGAAAGCCCGAATCCCCACGGGATGTGCTGCCACGCGAGCGGCTGCCAAAGAGCTTTCCAACAAGGCATGGCTTTTCCTCCTGGCTCTTTGGGTGTGGGAGCTGTGGCCACAGCCGCGACCCTACCGGAAAAAGCTTCGCAGGCTAGCGCGGCGGCGCCAGGTGGGCGCCGGTGGCGCCGAGGCTGACGGCCGCCGGAAAGCCCGCAGCCCTACGGGCTGTGGGGCCACGCGAGCGGCTGCCAAAGAGCTTTCCAACGAGGCACGGCTTTCCCTCCTGGCTCTTCGGGCGTGGGAGCTGTGGCCAGAGCCGCGACCCTACCGGAAAATGCTTCGGGGGCTGGCGCGGCAGCACCACGTACGCGCCGGTGGCGCCGAGGCTGACGGCCGCCGCAAAGCCCGCAGCCCCACGGGCTGTAGGGCCACGCGAGCGGCTGCCAAAGAGATTTCCAACGAGGCACAGCTTTCCCTCCTGGCTCTTCGGGCGTGGGAGCTGTGGCCAGAGCCGCGGCCCTACCGGAAAATGCTTCGGGGGCTGGCGCGGCGGCGCCAGGTGGACACCAGTGGCGCCAAGGCTGACGGCCGCCGCAAAGCCCGCAGCCCCACGGGCTGTGGGGCCACGCGAGCGGCTGCCAAAGAGCTTTCCAACGAGGCACGGCTTTCCCTCCTGGCTCTTCGGGCGTGGGAGCTGTGGCCAGAGCCGCGGCCCTACCGGAAAATGCTTCGGGGGCTCGCGCGGCGGTGCCACGTGGGCGCCGGTGGCGCCGAGGCTGACGGCCGCCGCAAAGCCCGCAGCCCCACGGGCTGTGGGGCCGCGCGAGCGGCTGCCAAAGAGCTTTCCAACGAGGCACGTCTTTCCCTCCTGGCTCTTCGGGCGTGGGAGCTGTGGCCAGAGCCGCGGCCCTACCGGAAAATGCTTCGCAGGCTGGCGCGGTAGCGCCACGTAGGCGCCGGTGGCGCCGAGGCTGACGGCCGCCGTAAAGCCCGCAGCCCCACGGGCTGTGGGGCCACGCGAGCGGCTGCCAAAGAGCTTTCCAACGAGGCACGGCTTTCCGTTCTGGCTCTTCGGGCGAGGAAGCTGTGGCCAGAGCCGCGGCCCTACCGGAAAATGCTTCGCAGGTTGGCGCGGCGGCGCCACGTGGGCGCCGGTGGCACCGAGGCTGACGGCCGCCTCAAAGCCCACAGCCCCACGGGCTGT
Organism: Larus michahellis; assembly: GCF_964199755.1. NCBI lineage: Eukaryota > Metazoa > Chordata > Aves > Charadriiformes > Laridae > Larus > Larus michahellis. The sequence continues at coordinate 16,006 of NW_027435985.1, forward strand.
GGGGCCACGCGAGCGGCTGCCAAAGAGCTTAGCAACGAGGCACGGCTTTCCCTCCTGGCTCTTCGGGCGTGGGAGCTGTGGCCAGAGCCACAGCCCTACCGGAAAATGCTTCGCAGGCTGGCGCGGCAGCGCCAGGTGGGCGCCGGTGTTGCCGAGGCTGACGGCCGCCGCAAAGCCTGCAGCCCCACGGGCTGTGGGGCCACGCGAGCGGCTGCCAAAGAGCTTTCCAACAAGGCACGGCTTTCCCTCCTGGCTCTTCGGGCGTGGGAGCTGTGGCCAGAGCCGCGGCCCTACCGGAAAATGCTTCGGGGGCTGGCGCGGCGGCGCCAGGTGGGCACCGGTGGCGCCGAGGCTGACGGCCGCCGGAAAGCCCGCAGCCCCACGGGCTGTGGGGCCACGCGAGCGGCTGCCAAAGAGCTTTCCAACGAGGCACGGATTTCCTTCCTGGCTCTTCGGGCGTGGGAGCTGTGGCCAGAGCCGCGGCCCTACCGGAAAATGCTTCGCAGGCTGGCGCGGCGGCGCCAGGTGGGCACCAGTGGCACCGAGGCTGATGGCCGCCGGAAAGCCCGCAGCCCCACGGGCTGTGGGGCCACGCGAGCGGCTGCCAAAGAGCTTTCCAACGAGGCACGGCTTTCCCTCCTGGCTCTTCGGGTGTGGGAGTTGTGGCCAGAGCCGCGGCCCTACCGGAAAATGCTGCGGGGGCTGGTGCGGCGGCACCAGGTGGGCGCCGGTGGCGCCGAGGCTGACGGCCGCCGTAAAGCCCGCAGCCCCACGGGCTGTGGGGCCACGCGAGCGGCTGCCAAAGAGCTTTCCAACGAGGCACGGCTTTCCCTCCTGGCTCTTCGGGCGTGGGAGCTGTGGCCAGAGCCGCGGCCCTACCTGAAAATGCTTTGCAGGCTGGCGCGGCGGCGCCAGGTGGACACCAGTGGCACCGAGGCTGACGGCCGCCGGAAAGCCCGCAGCCCCACGGGCTGTGGGGCCACGCGAGCAGCTGCCAAAGAGCTTTCCAACGAGACATGGCTTTCCCTCCTGGCTCTTCGGGCGTGGGAGCTGTGGCCAGAGCCGCGGCCCTACTGGAAAATGCTTTGCAGGCTGGCGCGGCGGCCCCACGTGGGCGTCGGTGGAGCCGAGGCTGACAGCCGCCGGAAAGCCCGCAGCCCCACGGGCTGTGGGGCCACGCGAGCGGCTGCCAAAGAGCTTTCCAACGAGGCACGGCTTTCCCTCCTGGCTCTTGGGGCGTGGGAGCTGTGGCCAGAGCCACGGCCCTACCGGAAAATGCTTTGCAGGCTGGCGCGGCGGCGCCAGGTGAGCGCCGGTGGCGCCGAGGCTGATGGCCGCCGCAAAGCCCGCAGCCCCACGGGCTGTGGGGCCACGCGAGCGGCTGCCAAAGAGCTTTCCAACGAGGCACGGCTTTCCCTCCTGGCTCTTCGGGCGTGGGAGCTGTGGCCAGAGCCGCGGCCCTACCGGAAAATGCTTCGGGGGTTGGCGCGGCGGCGCCTTGTGGGCGCCGGTGGCGCCGAGGCTGACGGCCGCCGCAAAACCTGCAGCCCCACGGGCTGTGGGGCCACGCGAGCGGCTGCCAAAGAGCTTTCCAACGAGGCACGGCTTTCCCTCCTGGCTCTTTGGGCATGGGAGCTGTGGCCAGAGCCGCGGCCCTACCGGAAAATGCTTTGGGGGCTGCCGTGGCGGCGCCACGTAGGCCCCGGTGGCGCCGAGGCTGACGGCCGCCGGAAAGCCCGCAGCCCCACGGGCTGTGGGGCCACGCGAGCGGCTGCCAAAGAGCTTTCCAACGAGGCACGGCTTTCCCTCCTGGCTCTTTGGGCGTGGGAGCTGTGGCCAGAGACGCGGCCCTACCGGAAAATGCTTCGGGGGCTGGCGCGGCGGCGCCACGTGGGCGCCGGTGCCGCCGAGGCTGACGGCCGCCGGAAAGCCCACATCCCCACGGGCTGTGGGGCCACGCGAGCGGCTGCCAAAGAGCTTTCCAACGAGGCACGGCTTTCCTTCCTGGCTCTTCGGGCGTGGGAGCTGTGGCCAGAGCCGCGGCCCTACCGGAAAATGCTTCGCAGGCTGGAGCGGCGGCGCCAGGTGGACACCAGTGGCGCCGAGGATGACGGCCGCCGCAAAGCCCGCAGCCCCACGGGCTGTGGGGCCACGCAAGCGGCTGCCAAAGAGATATCCAATGATGCACGGCTTTCGCTCCTGGCTCTTCGGGCGTGGGAGCTGTGGACAGAGCCGCGGCCGTACCGGAAAATGCTTTGCAGGCTGCAGCGGCGGCGCCAGGTGCACACAAGTGTTGCCGAGGCTGACGGCCGCCGGAAAGCCTGCAGTCCCACGGGCTGTGGGGCCACGTGAGCAGCTGCCAAAGAGCTTTCCAACGAGGCACGGCTTTCCCTCCTGGCTCTTCGGGCGTGGGAGCTGTGGCGAGAGCCGCGGCCCTACTGGAAAATGCTTCGGGGGCTGGCGCGGCGGCGCCAGGTGGGCACCGGTGGCGCCGAGGCTGACGGCCGCCGGAAAGCCCGCAGCCCCACGGGCTGTGGGGCCACGTGAGCGGCTGCCAAAGAGCTTTCCAACGAGGCACGATTTCCTTCCTGGCTCTTCAGGCGTGGGAGCTGTGGCCAGAGCCGCGGCCCTACCGGAAAATGCTTCGGGGGCTGGCGCGGCGGCGCCAGGTGGGCACCAGTGGCACCGAGGCTGACGGCCGCCGGAAAGCCCGCAGCCCCACGGGCTGTGGGGCCACGCGAGCGGCTGCCAAAGAGCTTTCCAACGAGGCACGGCTTTCCCTCCTGGCTCTTCGGGCGTGGGAGCTGTGGCCAGAGCCGCGGCCCTACCGGAAAATGCTTCGGGGGCTGGCGCGGCGGCGCCAGGTGGGCGACGGTGGCGTCGAGGCTGACGGCCGCCGCAAAACCCGCAGCCCCACGGGCTGTGGGGCCACGCGAGCGGCTGCCAAAGAGCTTTCCAACGAGGCACGGCTTTCCCTCCTGGCTCTTCGGGCGTGGGAGCTGTGGCCAGAGCCGCGGCCCTACCGGAAAATGCTTTGGGAGCTGCCGTGGCGGCGCCACGTAGGCCCCGGTGGCACCGAGGCTGACGGCCGCCGGAAAGCCCGCAGCCCCACGGGCTGTGGGGCCACGCGAGCGGCTGCCAAAGAGCTTTCCAACGAGGCACGGCTTTCCCTCCTGGCTCTTTGGGCGTGGGAGCTGTGGCCAGAGACGCGGCCCTACCGGAAAATGCTTCGGGGGCTGGCGCGGCGGCGCCACGTGGGCGCCGGTGCCGCCGAGGCTGACGGCCGCCGGAAAGCCCGAATCCCCACGGGATGTGCTGCCACGCGAGCGGCTGCCAAAGAGCTTTCCAACAAGGCACGGCTTTCCCTCCTGGCTCTTGGGGCGTGGGAGCTGTGGCCAGAGCCACGGCCCTACCGGAAAATGCTTTGCAGGCTGGCGCGGCGGCGCCAGGTGAGCGCCGGTGGCGCCGAGGCTGATGGCCGCCGCAAAGCCCGCAGCCCCACGGGCTGTGGGGCCACGCGAGCGGCTGCCAAAGAGCTTTCCAACGAGGCACAGCTTTCCCTCCTGGCTCTTCGGGCGTGGGTGCTGTGGCCAGAGTCGCGGCCCAACCGGAAAATGCTTCGCAGGCTGGCACGGCGGCGCCACGTAGGCGCCGGTGGCACCGAGGCTGACGGCCGCCGCAAAGCCCGCAGCCCCACGGGCTGTGGGGCCACGCGAGCGGCTGCCAAAGAGCTTTCCAACGAGGCACGGCTTTCCCTCCTGGCTCTTCGGGCGTGGGAGCTGTGGCCAGAGCCACGGCCCTACCGGAAAATGCTTCGGGGGCTGGCGCGGCAGCGCCAGGTGGGCACCGGTGGCGCCGAGGCTGACGGCCGCCTGAAAGCCCGCAGCCCCACGGGCTGTGGGGCCACGCGAGCGGCTGCCAAAGAGCTTTCCAACGAGGCACGGCTTTCCATCCTGGCTGTTCGGGCATGGGAGCTGTGGCCAGAGCCGCGGCCCTACCGGAAAATGCTTCGCAGGCTGGCACGGCGGCGCCACGTAGGCGCCGGTGGCGCCGAGGCTGACGGCCGCCGCAAAGCCAGCAGCCCCACGGGCTGTGGGGCCACGCGAGCGGCTGCCAAAGAGCTTTCCAACGAGGCACGGCTTTCCCTCCTGGCTCTTCGGGTGTGGGAGCTGTGGCCAGAGCCGCGGCCCTACCGGAAAATGATTTGCAGGCTGGCGCGGCGGCGCCAGGTGAGCGCCGGTGGCGCCGAGGCTGATGGCCGCCGCAAAGCCCGCAGCCCCACGGGCTGTGGGGCCACGCGAGCGGCTGCCAAAGAGCTTTCCAACGAGGCACAGCTTTCCCTCCTGTCTCTTCGGGCGTGGGAGCTGTGGCCAGAGCCGCGGCCCTACCGGAAAATGCTTCGGGGGCTGGTGCGGCGGCGCCAGGTAGGCGCCGGTGGCGCCGAGGCTGACGGCCGCCGCAAAGCCCGCAGCCCCACGGGTTGTGGGGCCACGCGAGCGGCTGCCAAAGAGCTTTCCAACGAGGCACGGCTTTCCCTCCTGGCTCTTCGGGCGTGGGAGCTGTGGCCAGAGCCGCGGCCCTACCGGAAAATGCTTTGCAGGCTGGCGCGGCGGCGCCAGGTGGACACCAGTGGCGCCGAGGCTGACGGCCGCCGGAAAGCGCGCAGCCCCACGGGCTGTGGGGCCACGCAAGCGGCTGCCAAAGAGCTTTTCGACGAGGCACGGCTTTCCCTCCTGGCTCTTCGGGCGTGGGAGCTGTGGCCAGAGCCGCGGCCCTACCGGAAAATGCTTCGGGGGCTGGCGCGGCGGCGCCAGGTGGGCGACGGTGGCGTCGAGGCTGACGGCCGCCGCAAAACCCGCAGCCCCACGGGCTGTGGGGCCACGCGAGCGGCTGCCAAAGAGCTTTCCAACGAGGCACGGCTTTCCCTCCTGGCTCTTCGGGCGTGGGAGCTGTGGCCAGAGCCGCGGCCCTACCGGAAAATGCTTTGGGAGCTGCCGTGGCGGCGCCACGTAGGCCCCGGTGGCACCGAGGCTGACGGCCGCCGGAAAGCCCGCAGCCCCACGGGCTGTGGGGCCACGCGAGCGGCTGCCAAAGAGCTTTCCAACGAGGCACGGCTTTCCCTCCTGGCTCTTTGGGCGTGGGAGCTGTGGCCAGAGACGCGGCCCTACCGGAAAATGCTTCGGGGGCTGGCGCGGCGGCGCCACGTGGGCGCCGGTGCCGCCGAGGCTGACGGCCGCCGGAAAGCCCGAATCCCCACGGGATGTGCTGCCACGCGAGCGGCTGCCAAAGAGCTTTCCAACAAGGCACGGCTTTCCCTCCTGGCTCTTGGGGCGTGGGAGCTGTGGCCAGAGCCACGGCCCTACCGGAAAATGCTTTGCAGGCTGGCGCGGCGGCGCCAGGTGAGCGCCGGTGGCGCCGAGGCTGATGGCCGCCGCAAAGCCCGCAGCCCCACGGGCTGTGGGGCCACGCGAGCGGCTGCCAAAGAGCTTTCCAACGAGGCACAGCTTTCCCTCCTGGCTCTTCGGGCGTGGGTGCTGTGGCCAGAGTCGCGGCCCAACCGGAAAATGCTTCGCAGGCTGGCACGGCGGCGCCACGTAGGCGCCGGTGGCACCGAGGCTGACGGCCGCCGCAAAGCCCGCAGCCCCACGGGCTGTGGGGCCACGCGAGCGGCTGCCAAAGAGCTTTCCAACGAGGCACGGCTTTCCCTCCTGGCTCTTCGGGCGTGGGAGCTGTGGCCAGAGCCACGGCCCTACCGGAAAATGCTTCGGGGGCTGGCGCGGCAGCGCCAGGTGGGCACCGGTGGCGCCGAGGCTGACGGCCGCCGGAAAGCCCGCAGCCCCACGGGCTGTGGGGCCACGCGAGCGGCTGCCAAAGAGCTTTCCAACGAGGCACGGCTTTCCATCCTGGCTGTTCGGGCATGGGAGCTGTGGCCAGAGCCGCGGCCCTACCGGAAAATGCTTCGCAGGCTGGCACGGCGGCGCCACGTAGGCGCCGGTGGCGCCGAGGCTGACGGCCGCCGCAAAGCCAGCAGCCCCACGGGCTGTGGGGCCACGCGAGCGGCTGCCAAAGAGCTTTCCAACGAGGCACGGCTTTCCCTCCTGGCTCTTCGGGTGTGGGAGCTGTGGCCAGAGCCGCGGCCCTACCGGAAAATGATTTGCAGGCTGGCGCGGCGGCGCCAGGTGAGCGCCGGTGGCGCCGAGGCTGATGGCCGCCGCAAAGCCCGCAGCCCCACGGGCTGTGGGGCCACGCGAGCGGCTGCCAAAGAGCTTTCCAACGAGGCACAGCTTTCCCTCCTGTCTCTTCGGGCGTGGGAGCTGTGGCCAGAGCCGCGGCCCTACCGGAAAATGCTTCGGGGGCTGGTGCGGCGGCGCCAGGTAGGCGCCGGTGGCGCCGAGGCTGACGGCCGCCGCAAAGCCCGCAGCCCCACGGGTTGTGGGGCCACGCGAGCGGCTGCCAAAGAGCTTTCCAACGAGGCACGGCTTTCCCTCCTGGCTCTTCGGGCGTGGGAGCTGTGGCCAGAGCCGCGGCCCTACCGGAAAATGCTTTGCAGGCTGGCGCGGCGGCGCCAGGTGGACACCAGTGGCGCCGAGGCTGACGGCCGCCGGAAAGCGCGCAGCCCCACGGGCTGTGGGGCCACGCAAGCGGCTGCCAAAGAGCTTTTCGACGAGGCACGGCTTTCCCTCCTGGCTCTTCGGGCGTGGGAGCTGTGGCCAGAGCCGCGGCCCTACCGGAAAATGCTTCGCAGGCTGGCGCGGCGGCACCACGTGGGCGCCGGTGGCGCCGAGGCTGACGGCCGCCGGAAAGCCCGCAGCCCCACGGGCTGTGGGGCCACACGAGCGGCTGCCAAAGAGCTTTCCAACGAGGCACGGCTTTCCCTCCTGGCTCTTCGGGCGTGGGAGCTGTGGCCAGAGCCGCGGCCCTACCGGAAAATGATTTACAGGCTGGCGCGGCGGCGCCAGGTGGGCGCCGGTGGCGCCGAGGCTGACGGCCGCTGGAAAGCCCGCAGCCCCACGGGCAGTGGGGCCACGCGAGCAGCTGCCAAAGAGCTTTCCAACGAGGCACGGCTTTCCCTCCTGGCTTTTCGGGCGTGGGAGCTGTGGCCAGAGCCGCGGCCCTACCGGAAAATGCTTTGCAGGCTGGCGCGGCGGCGCCAGGTGGACACCAGTGGCGCCGAGGCTGACGGCCGCCGGAAAGCGCGCAGCCCCACGGGCTGTGGGGCCACGCGAGCGGCTGCCAAAGAGCTTTCCAACGAGGCACGTCTTTCCCTCCTGGCTCTTCGGGCGTGGGAGCTGTGGACAGAGCCGCGGCCCTACCGGAAAATGCTGCGGGGGCTGGTGCGGCGGTGCCATGTAGGCGCCGGTGGCGCCGAGGCTGACGGCCGCCGGAAAGCCCGCAGCCCCACGGGCTGTGGGGCCACGCGAGCGGCTGCCAAAGAGCTTTCCAACGAGGCACGGCTTTCCGTCCTGGCTCTTCGGGCGTGGGAGCTGTGGCCAGAGACGCGGCCCTACCGGATAATGCTTCGCAGACTGGCGCGGCGGCGCTACGTAGGCGCCGGTGGCACCGAGGCTGACAGCCGCCGCAAATCCCGCTGCCCCACGGGCTGTGGGGCCACGCGAGCGGCTGCCAAAGAGCTTTCCAACGAGGCATGGCTTTCCCTCCTGGCTCTTCGGGCGTGGGAGCTGTGGCCAGAGCCGCGGCCCTACCGGAAAATGCTTTGCAGGCTGGCGCGGCGGCGCCAGGTGGGCGCCGGTGGCGCCGAGGCTGACGGCCGCTGGAAAGCCCGCAGCCCCACGGGCTGTGGGGCCACGCGAGCGGCTGCCAAAGAGCTTTCCAACGAGGCACGTCTTTCCCTCCTGGCTCTTCGGGCTTGGGAGCTGTGGACAGAGCCGCGGCCCTACCGGAAAATGCTGCGGGGGCTGGTGCGGCGGCGCCATGTAGGCGCCGGTGGCGCCGAGGCTGACGGCCGCCGGAAAGCCCGCAGCCCCACGGGCTGTGGGGCCACGCGAGCGGCTGCCAAAGAGCTTTCCAACAAGGCACGGCTTTCCCTCCTGGCTCTTCGGGCGTGGGAGCTGTGGCCAGAGACGCGGCCCTACCGGATAATGCTTCGCAGACTGGCGCGGCGGCGCTACGTAGGCACCGGCGGCGCCGAGGCTGACGGCCGCCGCAAAGCCCGCAGCCCCACGGGCTGTGGGGCCACGCGAGCGGCTGCCAAAGAGCTTTCCAACGAGGCATGGCTTTCCCTCCTGGCTCTTCGGGCGTGGGAGCTGTCGCCAGAGCCGCGGCCCTACCGGAAAATGCTTCGGGGGCTGGCGTGGCGGCACCACGTGGGCGCCGGTGGCGCCGAGGCTGACGGCCGCCGCAAAGCCCGCAGCCCCACGGGGTGTGGGGCCACGCGAGCGGCTGCCAAAGAGCTTTCCAACGAGGCACGGCTTTCCCTCCTGGCTCTTCGGGCGTGGGAGCTGTGGCCAGAGCCGCGGCCCTACCGGAAAATGCTTCGGGGGCTGGCGCGGCGGCGCCAGGTGGGCGCCGGTGGCGCCGAGGCTGACGGCCGCCGGAAAGCCCGCAGCCCCACGGGCTGTGGGGCCGCGCGAGCGGCTGCCAAAGAGCTTTCCAACGAGGCACGGTTTTCCTTCCTGGCTCTTCGGGCGTGGGAGCTGTGGCCAGAGCCGCGGCCCTACCAGAATATGCTTCGCAGGCTGGCGCGGCGGCGCCACGTAGGCGTCGGTGGCGCCGAGGCTGACGGCCGCGGGAAAGCCCGCAGCCCCATGGGCTGTGGGGCCACGCGAGCGGCTGCCAAAGAGCTTTCCAACGAGGCACGGTTTTCCCTCCTGGCTCTTCAGGCGTGGGAGCTGTGGCCAGAGCCGCGGCCCTACCGGAAAATGCTTCGGGGGCTGGCAGCGGTGGCGCCACGTGGGCGCCAGTGTCGCCGAGGCTGATGGCCGCCGCAAAGCCCGCAGCCCCACGGGCTGTGGGGCCACGCGAGCGGCTGCCAAAGAGCTTTCCAACGAGGCACGGCTTTCCCTCCTGGCTCTTCGGGCATGGGAGTTGTAGCCAGAGCCGCGGCCCTACCGGAAAATGCTTCGCGGGCTGGCGCGGCTGCGCCAGGTAGGCGCCGGTGGCACCGAGGCTGACGGCCGCCAGAAAGCCCGCAGCCCCACGGGCTGTGGGGCCACGCGAGCGGCTGCCAAAGAGCTTTCCAACGAGGCACAGCTTTCCCTCCTTGCTCTTCGGGCGTGGGAGCTGTGGCCAGAGCCGCGGCCCTACCGGAAAATGCTTCGGGGTCTGGCGCGGCGGCGCCAGGTGGGCGCCGGTGGCGCCGAGGCTGACGGCCGCCGCAAAGCCCGCAGCCCCACGGGCTGTGGGGCCACGCGAGCGGCTGCCAAAGAGCTTTCCAACGAGGCATGGCTTTCCCTCCTGGCTCTTCGGGCGTGGGAGCTGTGGCCAGAGCCGCAGCCCTACCGGAAAATGCTTCGGGGCCTGGCGCGGCGGCGCCAGGTGGGCACCGGCGGCGCCGAGGCTGACGGCCGCCGCAAAGCCCGCAGCCCCACGGGCTGTGGGGCCACGCGAGCGGCTGCCAAAGAGCTTTCCAACGAGGCACGGCTTTCCCTCCTGGCTCTTCAGGCGTGGGAGCTGTTTCCAGAGCCGCGGCCCTACCGGAAAATGCTTCGCAGGCTGGCGCGGCGGCGCCAGGTGGGCGCCAGTGTCACCGAGGCTGACGGCCGCCGGAAAGCCCGCAGCCCCACGGGCTGTGGGGCCACGCGAGCGGCTGCCAAAGAGCTTTCCAACGAGGCACGGCTTTCCCTCCTGTCTCTTCGGGCGTGGGAGCTGTGGCCAGAGCCGCGGCCCTACCGGAAAATGCTTCGGGGGCTGGCGCGGCGGCGCCACGTGGGCGCCGGTGCCGCCGAGGCTGACGGCCGCCGGAAAGCCCGAATCCCCACGGGATGTGCTGCCACGCGAGCGGCTGCCAAAGAGCTTTCCAACAAGGCACGGCTTTCCCTCCTGGCTCTTGGGGCGTGGGAGCTGTGGCCAGAGCCACGGCCCTACCGGAAAATGCTTTGCAGGCTGGCGCGGCGGCGCCAGGTGAGCGCCGGTGGCGCCGAGGCTGATGGCCGCCGCAAAGCCCGCAGCCCCACGGGCTGTGGGGCCACGCGAGCGGCTGCCAAAGAGCTTTCCAACGAGGCACAGCTTTCCCTCCTGGCTCTTCGGGCGTGGGTGCTGTGGCCAGAGTCGCGGCCCAACCGGAAAATGCTTCGCAGGCTGGCACGGCGGCGCCACGTAGGCGCCGGTGGCACCGAGGCTGACGGCCGCCGCAAAGCCCGCAGCCCCACGGGCTGTGGGGCCACGCGAGCGGCTGCCAAAGAGCTTTCCAACGAGGCACGGCTTTCCCTCCTGGCTCTTCGGGCGTGGGAGCTGTGGCCAGAGCCACGGCCCTACCGGAAAATGCTTCGGGGGCTGGCGCGGCAGCGCCAGGTGGGCACCGGTGGCGCCGAGGCTGACGGCCGCCTGAAAGCCCGCAGCCCCACGGGCTGTGGGGCCACGCGAGCGGCTGCCAAAGAGCTTTCCAACGAGGCACGGCTTTCCATCCTGGCTGTTCGGGCATGGGAGCTGTGGCCAGAGCCGCGGCCCTACCGGAAAATGCTTCGCAGGCTGGCACGGCGGCGCCACGTAGGCGCCGGTGGCGCCGAGGCTGACGGCCGCCGCAAAGCCAGCAGCCCCACGGGCTGTGGGGCCACGCGAGCGGCTGCCAAAGAGCTTTCCAACGAGGCACGGCTTTCCCTCCTGGCTCTTCGGGTGTGGGAGCTGTGGCCAGAGCCGCGGCCCTACCGGAAAATGATTTGCAGGCTGGCGCGGCGGCGCCAGGTGAGCGCCGGTGGCGCCGAGGCTGATGGCCGCCGCAAAGCCCGCAGCCCCACGGGCTGTGGGGCCACGCGAGCGGCTGCCAAAGAGCTTTCCAACGAGGCACAGCTTTCCCTCCTGTCTCTTCGGGCGTGGGAGCTGTGGCCAGAGCCGCGGCCCTACCGGAAAATGCTTCGGGGGCTGGTGCGGCGGCGCCAGGTAGGCGCCGGTGGCGCCGAGGCTGACGGCCGCCGCAAAGCCCGCAGCCCCACGGGTTGTGGGGCCACGCGAGCGGCTGCCAAAGAGCTTTCCAACGAGGCACGGCTTTCCCTCCTGGCTCTTCGGGCGTGGGAGCTGTGGCCAGAGCCGCGGCCCTACCGGAAAATGCTTTGCAGGCTGGCGCGGCGGCGCCAGGTGGACACCAGTGGCGCCGAGGCTGACGGCCGCCGGAAAGCGCGCAGCCCCACGGGCTGTGGGGCCACGCAAGCGGCTGCCAAAGAGCTTTTCGACGAGGCACGGCTTTCCCTCCTGGCTCTTCGGGCGTGGGAGCTGTGGCCAGAGCCGCGGCCCTACCGGAAAATGCTTCGCAGGCTGGCGCGGCGGCACCACGTGGGCGCCGGTGGCGCCGAGGCTGACGGCCGCCGGAAAGCCCGCAGCCCCACGGGCTGTGGGGCCACACGAGCGGCTGCCAAAGAGCTTTCCAACGAGGCACGGCTTTCCCTCCTGGCTCTTCGGGCGTGGGAGCTGTGGCCAGAGCCGCGGCCCTACCGGAAAATGATTTACAGGCTGGCGCGGCGGCGCCAGGTGGGCGCCGGTGGCGCCGAGGCTGACGGCCGCTGGAAAGCCCGCAGCCCCACGGGCAGTGGGGCCACGCGAGCAGCTGCCAAAGAGCTTTCCAACGAGGCACGGCTTTCCCTCCTGGCTTTTCGGGCGTGGGAGCTGTGGCCAGAGCCGCGGCCCTACCGGAAAATGCTTTGCAGGCTGGCGCGGCGGCGCCAGGTGGACACCAGTGGCGCCGAGGCTGACGGCCGCCGGAAAGCGCGCAGCCCCACGGGCTGTGGGGCCACGCGAGCGGCTGCCAAAGAGCTTTCCAACGAGGCACGTCTTTCCCTCCTGGCTCTTCGGGCGTGGGAGCTGTGGACAGAGCCGCGGCCCTACCGGAAAATGCTGCGGGGGCTGGTGCGGCGGTGCCATGTAGGCGCCGGTGGCGCCGAGGCTGACGGCCGCCGGAAAGCCCGCAGCCCCACGGGCTGTGGGGCCACGCGAGCGGCTGCCAAAGAGCTTTCCAACGAGGCACGGCTTTCCGTCCTGGCTCTTCGGGCGTGGGAGCTGTGGCCAGAGACGCGGCCCTACCGGATAATGCTTCGCAGACTGGCGCGGCGGCGCTACGTAGGCGCCGGTGGCACCGAGGCTGACAGCCGCCGCAAATCCCGCTGCCCCACGGGCTGTGGGGCCACGCGAGCGGCTGCCAAAGAGCTTTCCAACGAGGCATGGCTTTCCCTCCTGGCTCTTCGGGCGTGGGAGCTGTGGCCAGAGCCGCGGCCCTACCGGAAAATGCTTTGCAGGCTGGCGCGGCGGCGCCAGGTGGGCGCCGGTGGCGCCGAGGCTGACGGCCGCTGGAAAGCCCGCAGCCCCACGGGCTGTGGGGCCACGCGAGCGGCTGCCAAAGAGCTTTCCAACGAGGCACGTCTTTCCCTCCTGGCTCTTCGGGCTTGGGAGCTGTGGACAGAGCCGCGGCCCTACCGGAAAATGCTGCGGGGGCTGGTGCGGCGGCGCCATGTAGGCGCCGGTGGCGCCGAGGCTGACGGCCGCCGGAAAGCCCGCAGCCCCACGGGCTGTGGGGCCACGCGAGCGGCTGCCAAAGAGCTTTCCAACAAGGCACGGCTTTCCCTCCTGGCTCTTCGGGCGTGGGAGCTGTGGCCAGAGACGCGGCCCTACCGGATAATGCTTCGCAGACTGGCGCGGCGGCGCTACGTAGGCACCGGCGGCGCCGAGGCTGACGGCCGCCGCAAAGCCCGCAGCCCCACGGGCTGTGGGGCCACGCGAGCGGCTGCCAAAGAGCTTTCCAACGAGGCATGGCTTTCCCTCCTGGCTCTTCGGGCGTGGGAGCTGTCGCCAGAGCCGCGGCCCTACCGGAAAATGCTTCGGGGGCTGGCGTGGCGGCACCACGTGGGCGCCGGTGGCGCCGAGGCTGACGGCCGCCGCAAAGCCCGCAGCCCCACGGGGTGTGGGGCCACGCGAGCGGCTGCCAAAGAGCTTTCCAACGAGGCACGGCTTTCCCTCCTGGCTCTTCGGGCGTGGGAGCTGTGGCCAGAGCCGCGGCCCTACCGGAAAATGCTTCGGGGGCTGGCGCGGCGGCGCCAGGTGGGCGCCGGTGGCGCCGAGGCTGACGGCCGCCGGAAAGCCCGCAGCCCCACGGGCTGTGGGGCCGCGCGAGCGGCTGCCAAAGAGCTTTCCAACGAGGCACGGTTTTCCTTCCTGGCTCTTCGGGCGTGGGAGCTGTGGCCAGAGCCGCGGCCCTACCAGAATATGCTTCGCAGGCTGGCGCGGCGGCGCCACGTAGGCGTCGGTGGCGCCGAGGCTGACGGCCGCGGGAAAGCCCGCAGCCCCATGGGCTGTGGGGCCACGCGAGCGGCTGCCAAAGAGCTTTCCAACGAGGCACGGTTTTCCCTCCTGGCTCTTCAGGCGTGGGAGCTGTGGCCAGAGCCGCGGCCCTACCGGAAAATGCTTCGGGGGCTGGCAGCGGTGGCGCCACGTGGGCGCCAGTGTCGCCGAGGCTGATGGCCGCCGCAAAGCCCGCAGCCCCACGGGCTGTGGGGCCACGCGAGCGGCTGCCAAAGAGCTTTCCAACGAGGCACGGCTTTCCCTCCTGGCTCTTCGGGCATGGGAGTTGTAGCCAGAGCCGCGGCCCTACCGGAAAATGCTTCGCGGGCTGGCGCGGCTGCGCCAGGTAGGCGCCGGTGGCACCGAGGCTGACGGCCGCCAGAAAGCCCGCAGCCCCACGGGCTGTGGGGCCACGCGAGCGGCTGCCAAAGAGCTTTCCAACGAGGCACAGCTTTCCCTCCTTGCTCTTCGGGCGTGGGAGCTGTGGCCAGAGCCGCGGCCCTACCGGAAAATGCTTCGGGGTCTGGCGCGGCGGCGCCAGGTGGGCGCCGGTGGCGCCGAGGCTGACGGCCGCCGCAAAGCCCGCAGCCCCACGGGCTGTGGGGCCACGCGAGCGGCTGCCAAAGAGCTTTCCAACGAGGCATGGCTTTCCCTCCTGGCTCTTCGGGCGTGGGAGCTGTGGCCAGAGCCGCAGCCCTACCGGAAAATGCTTCGGGGCCTGGCGCGGCGGCGCCAGGTGGGCACCGGCGGCGCCGAGGCTGACGGCCGCCGCAAAGCCCGCAGCCCCACGGGCTGTGGGGCCACGCGAGCGGCTGCCAAAGAGCTTTCCAACGAGGCACGGCTTTCCCTCCTGGCTCTTCAGGCGTGGGAGCTGTTTCCAGAGCCGCGGCCCTACCGGAAAATGCTTCGCAGGCTGGCGCGGCGGCGCCAGGTGGGCGCCAGTGTCACCGAGGCTGACGGCCGCCGGAAAGCCCGCAGCCCCACGGGCTGTGGGGCCACGCGAGCGGCTGCCAAAGAGCTTTCCAACGAGGCACGGCTTTCCCTCCTGGCTCTTCGGGCGTGGGAGCTGTGGCCAGAGCCGCGGCCCTACCGGAAAATGCTTCGGGGGCTGGCGCGGCGGCGCCAGGTGGGCGCCGGTGGCGCCGAGGCTGACGGCTGCTGGAAAGCCCGCAGCCCCACGGGCTGTGGGGCCACGCGAGCGGCTGCCAAAGAGCTTTCCAACGAGGCACGGCTTTCCCTCCTGGCTCTTTGGGCGTGGGAGCTGTGGCCAGAGACGCGGCCCTACCGGAAAATGCTTCGGGGGCTGGCGCGGCGGCGCCACGTGGGCGCCGGTGCTGCCGAGGCTGACGGCCGCCGGAAAGCCCGCATCCCCAAGGGCTGTGGGGCCACGCGAGCGGCTGCCAAAGAGCTTTCCAACGAGGCACGGCTTTCCCTCCTGGCTCTTCGGGCGTGGGAGCTGTGGCCAGAGCCGCGGCCCTACCGGAAAATGCTTCGCAGGCTGGAGCGGCGGCGCCAGGTGGACACCAGTGGCGCCGAGGCTGACGGCCGCCGCAAAGCCCGCAGCCCCACGGGCTGTGGGGCCACGCAAGCGGCTGCCAAAGAGCTTTCCAATGATGCACGGCTTTCGCTCCTGGCTCTTCGGGCGTGGGAGCTGTGGCCAGAGCCGCGGCCGTACCGGAAAATGCTTTGCAGGCTGCAGCGGCGGCGCCAGGTGCACACAAGTGTTGCCGAGGCTGACGGCCGCCGCAAAGCCCGCAGTCCCACGGGCTGTGGGGCCACGCGAGCGGCTGCCAAAGAGCTTTCCAACGAGGCACGGCTTTCCCTCCTGGCTCTTCGGGCGTGGGAGCTGTGGCCAGAGCCGCGGCCCTACCGGAAAATGCTTTGCAGGCTGGCGCGGCGGCGCCAGGTGGACACCAGTGGCGCCGAGGCTGACGGCCGCCGGAAAGCGCGCAGCCCCACGGGCTGTGGGGCCACGCAAGCGGCTGCCAAAGAGCTTTTCGACGAGGCACGGCTTTCCCTCCTGGCTCTTCGGGCGTGGGAGCTGTGGCCAGAGCCGCGGCCCTACCGGAAAATGCTTCGCAGGCTGGCGCGGCGGCACCACGTGGGCGCCGGTGGCGCCGAGGCTGACGGCCGCCGGAAAGCCCGCAGCCCCACGGGCTGTGGGGCCACACGAGCGGCTGCCAAAGAGCTTTCCAACGAGGCACGGCTTTCCCTCCTGGCTCTTCGGGCGTGGGAGCTGTGGCCAGAGCCGCGGCCCTACCGGAAAATGATTTACAGGCTGGCGCGGCGGCGCCAGGTGGGCGCCGGTGGCGCCGAGGCTGACGGCCGCTGGAAAGCCCGCAGCCCCACGGGCAGTGGGGCCACGCGAGCAGCTGCCAAAGAGCTTTCCAACGAGGCACGGCTTTCCCTCCTGGCTTTTCGGGCGTGGGAGCTGTGGCCAGAGCCGCGGCCCTACCGGAAAATGCTTTGCAGGCTGGCGCGGCGGCGCCAGGTGGACACCAGTGGCGCCGAGGCTGACGGCCGCCGGAAAGCGCGCAGCCCCACGGGCTGTGGGGCCACGCGAGCGGCTGCCAAAGAGCTTTCCAACGAGGCACGTCTTTCCCTCCTGGCTCTTCGGGCGTGGGAGCTGTGGACAGAGCCGCGGCCCTACCGGAAAATGCTGCGGGGGCTGGTGCGGCGGTGCCATGTAGGCGCCGGTGGCGCCGAGGCTGACGGCCGCCGGAAAGCCCGCAGCCCCACGGGCTGTGGGGCCACGCGAGCGGCTGCCAAAGAGCTTTCCAACGAGGCACGGCTTTCCGTCCTGGCTCTTCGGGCGTGGGAGCTGTGGCCAGAGACGCGGCCCTACCGGATAATGCTTCGCAGACTGGCGCGGCGGCGCTACGTAGGCGCCGGTGGCACCGAGGCTGACAGCCGCCGCAAATCCCGCTGCCCCACGGGCTGTGGGGCCACGCGAGCGGCTGCCAAAGAGCTTTCCAACGAGGCATGGCTTTCCCTCCTGGCTCTTCGGGCGTGGGAGCTGTGGCCAGAGCCGCGGCCCTACCGGAAAATGCTTTGCAGGCTGGCGCGGCGGCGCCAGGTGGGCGCCGGTGGCGCCGAGGCTGACGGCCGCTGGAAAGCCCGCAGCCCCACGGGCTGTGGGGCCACGCGAGCGGCTGCCAAAGAGCTTTCCAACGAGGCACGTCTTTCCCTCCTGGCTCTTCGGGCTTGGGAGCTGTGGACAGAGCCGCGGCCCTACCGGAAAATGCTGCGGGGGCTGGTGCGGCGGCGCCATGTAGGCGCCGGTGGCGCCGAGGCTGACGGCCGCCGGAAAGCCCGCAGCCCCACGGGCTGTGGGGCCACGCGAGCGGCTGCCAAAGAGCTTTCCAACAAGGCACGGCTTTCCCTCCTGGCTCTTCGGGCGTGGGAGCTGTGGCCAGAGACGCGGCCCTACCGGATAATGCTTCGCAGACTGGCGCGGCGGCGCTACGTAGGCACCGGCGGCGCCGAGGCTGACGGCCGCCGCAAAGCCCGCAGCCCCACGGGCTGTGGGGCCACGCGAGCGGCTGCCAAAGAGCTTTCCAACGAGGCATGGCTTTCCCTCCTGGCTCTTCGGGCGTGGGAGCTGTCGCCAGAGCCGCGGCCCTACCGGAAAATGCTTCGGGGGCTGGCGTGGCGGCACCACGTGGGCGCCGGTGGCGCCGAGGCTGACGGCCGCCGCAAAGCCCGCAGCCCCACGGGGTGTGGGGCCACGCGAGCGGCTGCCAAAGAGCTTTCCAACGAGGCACGGCTTTCCCTCCTGGCTCTTCGGGCGTGGGAGCTGTGGCCAGAGCCGCGGCCCTACCGGAAAATGCTTCGGGGGCTGGCGCGGCGGCGCCAGGTGGGCGCCGGTGGCGCCGAGGCTGACGGCCGCCGGAAAGCCCGCAGCCCCACGGGCTGTGGGGCCGCGCGAGCGGCTGCCAAAGAGCTTTCCAACGAGGCACGGTTTTCCTTCCTGGCTCTTCGGGCGTGGGAGCTGTGGCCAGAGCCGCGGCCCTACCAGAATATGCTTCGCAGGCTGGCGCGGCGGCGCCACGTAGGCGTCGGTGGCGCCGAGGCTGACGGCCGCGGGAAAGCCCGCAGCCCCATGGGCTGTGGGGCCACGCGAGCGGCTGCCAAAGAGCTTTCCAACGAGGCACGGTTTTCCCTCCTGGCTCTTCAGGCGTGGGAGCTGTGGCCAGAGCCGCGGCCCTACCGGAAAATGCTTCGGGGGCTGGCAGCGGTGGCGCCACGTGGGCGCCAGTGTCGCCGAGGCTGATGGCCGCCGCAAAGCCCGCAGCCCCACGGGCTGTGGGGCCACGCGAGCGGCTGCCAAAGAGCTTTCCAACGAGGCACGGCTTTCCCTCCTGGCTCTTCGGGCATGGGAGTTGTAGCCAGAGCCGCGGCCCTACCGGAAAATGCTTCGCGGGCTGGCGCGGCTGCGCCAGGTAGGCGCCGGTGGCACCGAGGCTGACGGCCGCCAGAAAGCCCGCAGCCCCACGGGCTGTGGGGCCACGCGAGCGGCTGCCAAAGAGCTTTCCAACGAGGCACAGCTTTCCCTCCTTGCTCTTCGGGCGTGGGAGCTGTGGCCAGAGCCGCGGCCCTACCGGAAAATGCTTCGGGGTCTGGCGCGGCGGCGCCAGGTGGGCGCCGGTGGCGCCGAGGCTGACGGCCGCCGCAAAGCCCGCAGCCCCACGGGCTGTGGGGCCACGCGAGCGGCTGCCAAAGAGCTTTCCAACGAGGCATGGCTTTCCCTCCTGGCTCTTCGGGCGTGGGAGCTGTGGCCAGAGCCGCAGCCCTACCGGAAAATGCTTCGGGGCCTGGCGCGGCGGCGCCAGGTGGGCACCGGCGGCGCCGAGGCTGACGGCCGCCGCAAAGCCCGCAGCCCCACGGGCTGTGGGGCCACGCGAGCGGCTGCCAAAGAGCTTTCCAACGAGGCACGGCTTTCCCTCCTGGCTCTTCAGGCGTGGGAGCTGTTTCCAGAGCCGCGGCCCTACCGGAAAATGCTTCGCAGGCTGGCGCGGCGGCGCCAGGTGGGCGCCGGTGGCGCCGAGGCTGACGGCCGCCGGAAAGCCCGCAGCCCCACGGGCTGTGGGGCCACGCGAGCGGCTGCCAAAGAGCTTTCCAACGAGGCACGGCTTTCCCTCCTGGCTCTTCGGGCGTGGGAGCTGTGGCCAGAGCCGCGGCCCTACCGGAAAATGCTTCGGGGGCTGGCGCGGCGGCGCCAGGTGGGCGCCGGTGGCGCCGAGGCTGACGGCTGCTGGAAAGCCCGCAGCCCCACGGGCTGTGGGGCCACGCGAGCGGCTGCCAAAGAGCTTTCCAACGAGGCACGGCTTTCCCTCCTGGCTCTTTGGGCGTGGGAGCTGTGGCCAGAGACGCGGCCCTACCGGAAAATGCTTCGGGGGCTGGCGCGGCGGCGCCACGTGGGCGCCGGTGCTGCCGAGGCTGACGGCCGCCGTAAAGCCCGCATCCCCACGGGCTGTGGGGCCACGCGAGCGGCTGCCAAAGAGCTTTCCAACGAGGCACGGCTTTCCCTCCTGGCTCTTCGGGCGTGGGAGCTGTGGCCAGAGCCGCGGCCCTACCGGAAAATGCTTCGCAGGCTGGAGCGGCGGCGCCAGGTGGACACCAGTGGCGCCGAGGCTGACGGCCGCCGCAAAGCCCGCAGCCCCACGGGCTGTGGGGCCACGCAAGCGGCTGCCAAAGAGCTTTCCAATGATGCACGGCTTTCGCTCCTGGCTCTTCGGGCGTGGGAGCTGTGGCCAGAGCCGCGGCCGTACCGGAAAATGCTTTGCAGGCTGCAGCGGCGGCGCCAGGTGCACACAAGTGTTGCCGAGGCTGACGGCCGCCGGAAAGCCTGCAGTCCCACGGGCTGTGGGGCCACGTGAGCAGCTGCCAAAGAGCTTTCCAACGAGGCACGGCTTTCCCTCCTGGCTCTTCGGGCGTGGGAGCTGTGGCCAGAGCCGCGGCCCTACTGGAAAATGCTTCGGGGGCTGGCGCGGCGGCGCCAGGTGGGCACCGGTGGCGCCGAGGCTGACGGCCGCCGGAAAGCCCGCAGCCCCACGGGCTGTGGGGCCACGTGAGCGGCTGCCAAAGAGCTTTCCAACGAGGCACGGATTTCCTTCCTGGCTCTTCAGGCGTGGGAGCTGTGGCCAGAGCCGCGGCCCTACCGGAAAATGCTTCGGGTCTGGCGCGGCGGCGCCAGGTGGGCACCAGTGGCACCGAGGCTGACGGCCGCCGGAAAGCCCGCAGCCCCACGGGCTGTGGGGCCACGCGAGCGGCTGCCAAAGAGCTTTCCAACGAGGCACGGCTTTCCCTCCTGGCTCTTCGGGCGTGGGAGCTGTGGCCAGAGCCGCGGCCCTACCGGAAAATGCTTCGGGGGTTGGCGCGGCGGCGCCAGGTGGGCGACGGTGGCGTCGAGGCTGACGGCCGCCGCAAAACCCGCAGCCCCACGGGCTGTGGGGCCACGCGAGCGGCTGCCAAAGAGCTTTCCAACGAGGCACGGCTTTCCCTCCTGGCTCTTTGGGCGTGGGAGCTGTGGCCAGAGCCGCGGCCCTACCGGAAAATGCTTTGGGGGCTGCCGTGGCGGCGCCACGTAGGCCCCGGTGGCGCCGAGGCTGACGGCCGCCGGAAAGCCCGCAGCCCCACGGGCTGTGGGGCCACGCGAGCGGCTGCCAAAGAGCTTTCCAACGAGGCACGGCTTTCCCTCCTGGCTCTTTGGGCGTGGGAGCTGTGGCCAGAGACGCGGCCCTACCGGAAAATGCTTCGGGGGCTGGCGCGGCGGCGCCACGTGGGCACCGGTGCCGCCGAGGCTGACGGCCGCCGGAAAGCCCGAATCCCCACGGGATGTGCTGCCACGCGAGCGGCTGCCAAAGAGCTTTCCAACAAGGCATGGCTTTTCCTCCTGGCTCTTTGGGTGTGGGAGCTGTGGCCACAGCCGCGACCCTACCGGAAAAAGCTTCGCAGGCTAGCGCGGCGGCGCCAGGTGGGCGCCGGTGGCGCCGAGGCTGACGGCCGCCGGAAAGCCCGCAGCCCTACGGGCTGTGGGGCCACGCGAGCGGCTGCCAAAGAGCTTTCCAACGAGGCACGGCTTTCCCTCCTGGCTCTTCGGGCGTGGGAGCTGTGGCCAGAGCCGCGACCCTACCGGAAAATGCTTCGGGGGCTGGCGCGGCAGCACCACGTACGCGCCGGTGGCGCCGAGGCTGACGGCCGCCGCAAAGCCCGCAGCCCCACGGGCTGTAGGGCCACGCGAGCGGCTGCCAAAGAGATTTCCAACGAGGCACAGCTTTCCCTCCTGGCTCTTCGGGCGTGGGAGCTGTGGCCAGAGCCGCGGCCCTACCGGAAAATGCTTCGGGGGCTGGCGCGGCGGCGCCAGGTGGACACCAGTGGCGCCAAGGCTGACGGCCGCCGCAAAGCCCGCAGCCCCACGGGCTGTGGGGCCACGCGAGCGGCTGCCAAAGAGCTTTCCAATGATGCACGGCTTTCGCTCCTGGCTCTTCGGGCGTGGGAGCTGTGGCCAGAGCCGCGGCCCTACTGGAAAATGCTTTGCAGGCTGGCGCGGCGGCGCCACGTGGGCGTCGGTGGAGCCGAGGCTGACGGCCGCCGGAAAGCCCGCAGCCCCACGGGCTGTGGGGCCACGCGAGCGGCTGCCAAAGAGCTTTCCAACGAGGCACGGCTTTCCCTCCTGGCTCTTCGTGTGTGGGAGCTGTGGCCAGAGCCGCGGCCCTACCGGAAAATGATTTGCAGGCTGGCGCGGCGGCGCCAGGTGAGCGCCGGTGGCGCCGAGGCTGACGGCCGCCGGAAAGCGCGCAGCCCCACGGGCTGTGGGGCCACGCGAGCGGCTGCCAAAGAGCTTTTCGACGAGGCACGGCTTTCCCTCCTGGCTCTTCGGGCGTGGGAGCTGTGGCCAGAGCCGCGGCCCTACCGGAAAATGCTTCGCAGGCTGGCGTGGCGGCACCATGTGGGCGCCGGTGGCGCCGAGGCTGACGGCCGCCGGAAAGCCCGCAGCCCCACGGGCTGTGGGGCCACGCGAGCGGCTGCCAAAGAGCTTTCCAACGAGGCACAGCTTTCCCTCCTGTCTCTTCGGGCGTGGGAGCTGTGGCCAGAGCCGCGGCCCTACCGGAAAATGCTTCGGGGGCTGGTGCGGCGGCGCCAGGTGGGCGCCGGTGGCGCCGAGGCTGACGGCCGCCGCAAAGCCCGCAGCCCCACGGGCTGTGGGGCCACGCGAGCGGCTGCCAAAGAGCTTTCCAACGAGGCACGGCTTTCCCTCCTGGCTCTTCGGGCGTGGGAGCTGTGGCCAGAGCCGCGGCCCTACCGGAAAATGCTTTGCAGGCTGGCGCGGCGGCGCCAGGTGGACACCAGTGGCGCCGAGGCTGACGGCCGCCGGAAAGCGCGCAGCCCCACGGGCTGTGGGGCCACGCAAGCGGCTGCCAAAGAGCTTTTCGACGAGGCACGGCTTTCCCTCCTGGCTCTTCGGGCGTGGGAGCTGTGGCCAGAGCCGCGGCCCTACCGGAAAATGCTTCGCAGGCTGGCGCGGCGGCACCACGTGGGCGCCGGTGGCGCCGAGGCTGACGGCCGCCGCAAAGCCCGCAGCCCCACGGGGTGTGGGGCCACACGAGCGGCTGCCAAAGAGCTTTCCAACGAGGCACGGCTTTCCCTCCTGGCTCTTCGGGCGTGGGAGCTGTGGCCAGAGCCGCGGCCCTACCGGAAAATGCTTCGCAGGCTGGCGCGGCGGCGCCAGGTGGGCGCCGGTGGCGCCGAGTCTGACGGCCGCTGGAAAGCCCGCAGCCCCACGGGCAGTGGGGCCACGCGAGCAGCTGCCAAAGAGCTTTCCAACGAGGCACGGCTTTCCCTCCTGGCTCTTCGGGCGTGGGAGCTGTGGCCAGAGCCGCGGCCCTACCGGAAAATGCTTTGCAGGCTGGCGCGGCGGCGCCAGGTGGACACCAGTGGCGCCGAGGCTGACGGCCGCCGGAAAGCGCGCAGCCCCACGGGCTGTGGGGCCACGCGAGCGGCTCCCAAAGAGCTTTCCAACGAGGCATGGCTTTCCCTCCTGTCTCTTCGGGCGTGGGAGCTGTGGCCAGAGCCGCGGCCCTACCGGAAAATGCTTTGCAGGCTGGCGCGGCGGCGCCACGTGGGCGTTGGTGGAGCCGAGGCTGACAGCCGCCGGAAAGCCCGCAGCCCCACGGGCTGTGGGGCCACGCGAGCGGCTGCCAAAGAGCTTTTCGACGAGGCATGGCTTTCCCTCCTGGCTCTTCGGGTGTGGGAGCTGTGGCCAGAGCCGCGGCCCTACCGGAAAATGATTCGCAGGCTGGCGCGGCGGCGCAAGGTGGGCGCCGGTGGCGCCGAGGCTGACGGCCGCCGGAAAGCCCGCAGCCCCACGGGCTGTGGGGCCACGAGAGCGGCTGCCAAAGAGCTTTCCAACGAGGCACGGCTTTCCCTCCTGGCTCTTTGGGCGTGGGAGCTGTGGCCAGAGCCGCGGCCCTACCGGAAAATGCTTTGCAGGCTGGCGCGGCGGCGCCAGGTAGGCGCCGGTGGCGCCGAGGCTGACGGCCGCCGGAAAGCCCGCAGCCCCACGGGCTGTGGGGCCACGCGAGTGGCTGCCAAAGAGCTTTCCAACGAGGCACGGCTTTCCCTCCTGGCTCTTCGGGCGTGGGAGCTGTGGCCAGAGCCGCGGCCCTACCGGAAAATGCTTCGGGGGCTGGCGCGGCGGCGCCAGGTGGGCGCCGGTGGCGCCGAGGCTGACGGCCGCCGCAAAGCCCGCAGCCCCACAGGCTGTGGGGCCACGCGAGCGGCTGCCAAAGAGCTTTCCAACGAGGCACGGCTTTCCCTCCTGGCTCTTCGGGCATGGGAGCTGTGGCCAGAGCCGCGGCCCTACCGGAAAATGCTTCGGGGGCTGGCGCGGCGGTGCCAGGTGGACACCAGTGGCGCCGAGGCTGACGGCCGCCGGAAAGCGCGCAGCCCCACGGGCTGTGGGGCCACGCGAGCGGCTGCCAAAGTGCTTTTCGACGAGGCACGGCTTTCCCTCCTGGCTCTTCGGGCGTGGGAGCTGTGGCCAGAGCCGCGGCCCTACCGGAAAATGCTTCGCAGGCTGGCGTGGCGGCACCACGTGGGCGCTGGTGGCGCCGAGGCTGACGGCCGCCGCAAAGCCCGCAGCCCCACGGGCTGTGGGGCCACACGAGCGGCTGCCAAAGAGCTTTCCAACGAGGCACGGCTTTCCCTCCTGGCTCTTCGGGCGTGGGAGCTGTGGCCAGAGCCGCGGCCCTACCGGAAAATGCTTCGCAGGCTGGCGCGGCGGCGCCAGGTGGGCGCCGGTGGCGCCGAGGCTGACGGCCGCTGGAAAGCCCGCAGCCCCACGGGCTGTGGGGCCACGCGAGCGGCTGCCAAAGAGCTTTCCAACGAGGCACGGCTTTCCCTCCTGGCTCTTCGGGCGTGGGAGCTGTGGCCAGAGCCGCGGCCCTACCGGAAAATGCTTTGCAGGCTTGCGTGGCGGCGCCAGGTGGACACCAGTGGCGCCGAGGCTGACGGCCGCCGGAAAGCGCGCAGCCCCACGGGCTCTGGGGCCACGCGAGCGGCTGCCAAAGAGCTTTCCAACGAGGCATGGCTTTCCCTCCTTGCTCTTCGGGCGTGGGAGCTGTGGCCAGAGCCGCGGCCCTACCGGAAAATGCTTCACAGGCTGGCGCGGCGGCGCCACGTGGGCGTCGGTGGAGCCGAGGCTGACAGCCGCCGGAAAGCCCGCAGCCCCACGGGCTGTGGGGCCACGCGAGCGGCTGCCAAAGAGCTTTCCAACGAGGCACGGCTTTCCCTCCTGGCTCTTCGGGCGTGGGAGCTGTGGCCAGAGCCGCGGCCCTACCTGAAAATGCTTTGCAGGCTGGCGCGGCGGCGCCAGGTGGACACCAGTGGCGCCGAGGCTGACGGCCGCCGGAAAGCCCGCAGCCCCACGGGCTGTGGGGCCACGCGAGTGGCTGCCAAAGAGCTTTCCAACGAGGCATGGCTTTCCCTCCTGGCTCTTCGGGCGTGGGAGCTGTGGCCAGAGCCGCGGCCCTACCGGAAAATGCTGCGGGGGCTGGTGCGGCGACGCCAGGTGGGCGCCGGTGGCGCCGAGGCTGACGGCCGCCGGAAAGCCCGCAGCCCCACGGGCTGTGGGGCCACGCGAGCGGCTGCCAAAGAGCTTTCCAACGAGGCACGGTTTTCCTTCCTGGCTCTTCGGGCGTGGGAGCTGTGGCCAGAGCCGCGGCCCTACCGGAAAATGCTTTGCAGGCTGGCGCGGCGGCGCCAGGTGGACACCAGTGGCACCGAGGCTGACGGCCGCCGGAAAGCGCGCAGCCCCACGGGCTGTGGGGCCACGCGAGCGGCTGCCAAAGAGCTTTCCAACGAGGCATGGCTTTCCCTCCTGGCTCTTCGGGCGTGGGAGCTGTGGCCAGAGCCGCGGCCCTACCGGAAAATGCTTCGGGGGCTGGCGCGGCGGCGCCAGGTGGGCACCGGCGGCGACGAGGCTGACGGCCGCCGGAAAGTCCGCAGCCCCACGGACTGTGGGGCCACGCGAGCGGCTGCCAAAGAGCTTTCCAACGAGGCACGGCTTTCCCTCCTGGCTCTTCGGGCGTGGGAGCTGTGGCCAGAGCCGCGGCCCTACCGGAAAATGCTTTGCAGGCTGGCGCGGCGGCGCCAGGTGGGCGCCGGTGGCGCCGAGGCTGACGGCCGCTGGAAAGCCCGCAGCCCCACGGGCTGTGGGGCCACGCGAGTGGCTGCCAAAGAGCTTTCCAACGAGGCACGGCTTTCCCTCCTGGCTCTTCGGGCGTGGGAGCTGTGGACAGAGCCGCGGCCCTACCGGAAAATGCTTCGCAGGCTGGCGCGGCGGCGCCAGGTGGGCACCGGTGGCGCCGAGGCTGACGGCCGCCGGAAAGCCCGCAGCCCCACGGGCTGTGGGGCCACGCGAGCGGCTGCCAAAGAGCTTTCCAACGAGACACGGCTTTCCCTCCTGGCTCTTCGGGCGTGGGAGCTGTGGCCAGATCCGCGGCCCTACCGGAAAATGCTTCGGGGGCTGGCGCGGCGGCGCCAGGTGGGCGCCGGTGGCGCCGAGGCTGACGGCCGCCGCAAAGCCCGCAGCCCCACAGGCTGTGGGGCCACGCGAGCGGCTGCCAAAGAGCTTTCGAACGAGGCACGGCTTTCCCTCCTGGCTCTTCGGGCGTGGGAGCTGTGGCCAGAGCCGCGGCCCTACCGGAAAATGCTTTGCAGGCTGGCGCGGCGGCGCCAGGTGGGCGCCGGTGGCGCCGAGGCTGACGGCCGCTGGAAAGCCCGCAGCCCCACGGGCTGTGGGGCCACGCGAGCGGCTGCCAAAGAGCTTTCCAACGAGGCACGTCTTTCCCTCCTGGCTCTTCGGGCGTGGGAGCTGTGGACAGAGCCGCGGCCCTACCGGAAAATGCTGCGGGGGCTGGTGCGGCGGCGCCATGTAGGCGCCGGTGGCGCCGAGGCTGACGGCCGCCGGAAAGCCCGCAGCCCCACGGGCTGTGGGGCCACGCGAGCGGCTGCCAAAGAGCTTTCCAACGAGGCACGGCTTTCCCTCCTGGCTCTTCGGGCGTGGGAGCTGTGGCCAGAGACGCAGCCCTACCGGATAATGCTTCGCAGACTGGCGCGGCGGCGCCAGGTGGGCGCCGGTGGCACCGAGGCTGACAGCCGCCGCAAATCCCGCTGCCCCACGGGCTGTGGGGCCACGCGAGCGGCTGCCAAAGAGCTTTCCAACGAGGCATGGCTTTCCCTCCTGGCTCTTCGGGCGTGGGAGCTGTGGCCAGAGCCGCGGCCCTACCGGAAAATGCTTCGGGGGCTGGCGCGGCGGCGCCAGGTGGGCGCCGGTGGCGCCGAGGCTGACGGCCGCTGGAAAGCCCGCAGCCCCACGGGCTGTGGGGCCACGCGAGCGGCTGCCAAAGAGCTTTCCAACGAGGCACGTCTTTCCCTCCTGGCTCTTCGGGCGTGGGAGCTGTGGACAGAGCCGCGGCCCTACCGGAAAATGCTGCGGGGGCTGGTGCGGCGGCGCCATGTAGGCGCCGGTGGTGCCGAGGCTGACGGCCGCCGGAAAGCCCGCAGCCCCACGGGCTGTGGGGCCACGCGAGCGGCTGCCAAAGAGCTTTCCAACAAGGCACGGCTTTCCCTCCTGGCTCTTCGGGCGTGGGAGCTGTGGCCAGAGACGCGGCCCTACCGGATAATGCTTCGCAGACTGGCGCGGCGGCGCTACGTAGGCGCCGGTGGCACCGAGGCTGACAGCCGCCGCAAATCCCGCTGCCCCACGGGCTGTGGGGCCACGCGAGCGGCTGCCAAAGAGCTTTCCAACGAGGCATGGCTTTCCCTCCTGGCTCTTCGGGCGTGGGAGCTGTGGCCAGAGCCGCGGCCCTACCGGAAAATGCTTCGCAGGCTGGCGCGGTGGCGCCATGCAGGCGCCGGTGGCGCCGAGGCTGACGGCCGCCGGAAAGCCCGCAGCCCCACGGGCTGTGGGGCCACGCGAGCGGCTGCCAAAGAGCTTTCCATCGAGGCACGGCTTTCCCTCCTGGCTCTTCGGGCGTGGGAGCTGTGGCCAGAGCCGCGGCCCTACCAGAAAATGCTTTGCAGGCTGGCGCGGCGGCGCCAGGTGGGCGCCGGTGGCGCCGAGGCTGACGGC
This sequence comes from Larus michahellis, assembly GCF_964199755.1. Classification (NCBI taxonomy): domain Eukaryota; kingdom Metazoa; phylum Chordata; class Aves; order Charadriiformes; family Laridae; genus Larus; species Larus michahellis. The sequence goes on from NW_027435985.1 coordinate 43,082, forward strand.
CGCCGCAAAGCCCGCAGCCCCACGGGCTGTGGGGCCACGCGAGCGGCTGCCAAAGAGATTTCCAACGAGGCACAGCTTTCCCTCCTGGCTCTTCGGGCGTGGGAGCTGTGGCCAGTGCCGCGGCCCTACCGGAAAATGCTTCGGGGGCTGGCGTGGCGGCGCCAGGTGGGCGCCCGTGGCGCCGAGGCTGACGGCCGCCGCAAAGCCCGCAGCTCCACGGGCTGTGGGGCCACGCGAGCGGCTGCCAAAGAGCTTTCCAACGAGGCACGGCTTTCCCTCCTGGCTCTTCAGGCGTGGGAGCTGTGGCCAGAGCCGCGGCCCTACCGGAAAATGCTTCGGGGGCTGGTGCGGCGGCGCCAGGTGGGCGCCGGTGGCGCCGAGGCTGACGGCCGCCGGAAAGCCCGCAGCCCCATGGGCTGTGGGGCCACGCGAGTGGCTGCCAAAGAGCTTTCCAACGAGGCACGGCTTTCCCTCCTGGCTCTTCGGGCGTGGGAGCTGTGGCCAGAGACGCGGCCCTACCGGAAAATGCTTCGGGGGCTGGCGCGGCAGCGCCACGTAGGCGCCGGTGGCGCCAAGGCTGACGGCCGCCGGAAAGCCCGCAGCCCCACGGTCTGTGGGGCCACGCGAGCGGCTGCCAAAGAGCTTTCCAACGAGGCACGGCTTTCCCTCCTGGCTCTTCGGGCGTGGGAGCTGTGGCCAGAGCCGCGGCCCTACCGGAAAATGCTTTGCAGGCTGCCGCCGCGGCGCCACGTGGGCGTCGGTGGCGCCGAGGCTGACGGCCGCCGGAAAGCCCGCAGCCCCACGGGCTGTGGGGCCACGCGAGCGGCTGCCAAAGAGCTTTCCGACGAGGCACGGCTTTCCCTCCTGGCTCTTCGGGCGTGGGAGCTGTCGCCAGAGCCGCGGCCCTACCGGAAAATGCTTCGGGGGCTGGCGTGGCGGCACCACGTGGGCGCCGGTGGCGCCGAGGCTGACGGCCGCCGGAAAGCCCGCAGCCCCACGGGCTGTGGGGCCACGCGAGCGGCTGCCAAAGAGCTTTCCAACGAGGCACGGCTTTCCCTCCTGGCTCTTCGGGCGTGGGAGCTGTGGCCAGAGACGCGGCCCTACCGGAAAATGCTTCGGGGGCTGGCGCGGCGGCGCCAGGTGGGCGCCGGTGGCGCCGAGGCTGACGGCCGCCGGAAAGCCCGCAGCCCCACGGGCTGTGGGGCCGCGCGAGCGGCTGCCAAAGAGCTTTCCAACGAGGCACGGTTTTCCTTCCTGGCTCTTCGGGCGTGGGAGCTGTGGCCAGAGCCGCGGCCCTACCAGAATATGCTTCGCAGGCTGGCGTGGCGGCGCCACGTAGGCGTCGGTGGCGCCGAGGCTGAGGGCCGCGGGAAAGCCCGCAGCCCCATGGGCTGTGGGGCCACGCGAGCGGCTGCCAAAGAGCTTTCCAACGAGGCACGGTTTTCCCTCCTGGCTCTTCAGGCGTGGGAGCTGTGGCCAGAGCCGCGGCCCTACCGGAAAATGCTTCGGGGGCTGGCAGTGGTCGCGCCACGTGGGCGCCAGTGTCGCCGAGGCTGATGGCCGCCGCAAAGCCCGCAGCCCCACGGGCTGTGGGGCCACGCGAGCGGCTGCCAAAGAGCTTTCCAACGAGGCACGGCTTTCCCTCCTGGCTCTTCGGGCATGGGAGTTGTAGCCAGAGCCGCGGCCCTACCGGAAAATGCTTCGCGGGCTGGCGCGGCTGCGCCAGGTAGGCGCCGGTGGCACCGAGGCTGACGGCCGCCGGAAAGCCCGCAGCCCCACGGGCTGTGGGGCCACGCGAGCGGCTGCCAAAGAGCTTTCCAACGAGGCACAGCTTTCCCTCCTTGCTCTTCGGGCGTGGGAGCTGTGGCCAGAGCCGCGGCCCTACCGGAAAATGCTTCGGGGTCTGGCGCGGCGGCGCCAGGTGGGCGCCGGTGGCGCCGAGGCTGACGGCCGCCGCAAAGCCCGCAGCCCCACGGGCTGTGGGGCCACGCGAGCGGCTGCCAAAGAGCTTTCCAACGAGGCATGGCTTTCCCTCCTGGCTCTTCGGGCGTGGGAGCTGTGGCCAGAGCCGCAGCCCTACCGGAAAATGCTTCGGGGCCTGGCGTGGCGGCGCCAGGTGGGCACCGGCGGCGCCGAGGCTGACGGCCGCCGCAAAGCCCGCAGCCCCACGGGCTGTGGGGCCACGCGAGTGGCTGCCAAAGAGCTTTCCAACGAGGCACGGCTTTCCCTCCTGGCTCTTCGGGTGTGGGAGCTGTGGCCAGAGCCGCGGCCCTACCGGAATATGCTTCGCAGGCTGGCGCGGCGGCGCCACGTAGGCGTCGGTGGCGCCGAGGCTGACGGCCGTGGGAAAGCCCGCAGCCCCACGGACTGTGGGGCCACGCGAGCGGCTGCCAAAGAGCTTTCCAACGAGGCACGGCTTTCCCTCCTGGCTCTTCAGGCGTGGGAGCTGTTTCCAGAGCCGCGGCCCTACCGGAAAATGCTTCGGGGGCTGGCGCGGCGGCGCCAGGTGGGCGCCAGTGTCACCGAGGCTGATGGCCGCCGGAAAGCGCGCAGCCCCACGGGCTGTGGGGCCACGCGAGCGGCTGCCAAAGAGCTTTCCAACGAGGCATGGCTTTCCCTCCTGGCTCTTCGGGCGTGGGAGCTGTGGCCAGAGCCGCGGCCCTACCGGAAAATGCTGCGGGGGCTGGCGCGGCGGCGCCAGGTGGGCGCCGGTGGCGCCGAGGCTGACGGCTGCTGGAAATCCCGCAGCCCCACGGGCTGTGGGGCCACGCGAGCGGCTGCCAAAGAGCTTTCCAACGAGGCACGGCTTTCCCTCCTGGCTCTTCGGGCGTGGGAGCTGTGGCCAGAGCCGCGGCCCTACCGGAAAATGCTTCGGGGCCTGGCGTGGCGGCGCCAGGTGGGCACCGGCGGCGCCGAGGCTGACGGCCGCCGCAAAGCCCGCAGCCCCACGGGCTGTGGGGCCACGCGAGCGGCTGCCAAAGAGCTTTCCAACGAGGCACGGCTTTCCCTCCTCGCTCTTCGGGCGTGGGAGCTGTGGCCAGAGCCGTGGCCCTACCGGAAAATGCTTTGCAGGCTGGCGCGGTGGCACCAGGTGGGCGCCGGTGGCGCCGAGGCTGACGGCCGCCGGAAAGCCCGCAGCCCCACGGTCTGTGGGGCCACGCGAGCGGCTGCCAAAGAGCTTTCCAACGAGGCACGGCTTTCCCTCCTGGCTCTTCGGGCATGGGAGTTGTAGCCAGAGCCGCGGCCCTACCGGAAAATGCTTCGGGGGCTGGCGCGGCTGCGCCAGGTGGGCGCCGGTGGCACCGAGGCTGATGGCCGCCGGAAAGCCCGCAGCCCCACGGGCTGTGGGGCCACGCGAGCGGCTGCCAAAGAGCTTTCCAACGAGGCACGGCTTTCCCTCCTTGCTCTTCGGGCGTGGGAGCTGTGGCCAGAGCCGCGGCCCTACCGGAAAATGCTTCGGGGGCTGGCGCGGCGGCGCCACGTGGGCGCCGGTGGCGCCGAGGCTGACGGCCGCCGGAAAGCCCGCAGCCCCACGGGCTGTGGGGCCACGCGAGCGGCTGCCAAAGAACTTTCCAACGAGGCACGGCTTTCCCTCCTGGCTCTTCGGGCGTGGGAGCTGTGGCCAGAGCCGCGGCCCTACCGGAAAATGCTTCGGGGCCTGGCGCGGCGGCGCCAGGTGGGCACCGGCGGCGCCGAGGCTGACGGCCGCCGCAAAGCCCGCAGCCCCACGGGCTGTGGGGCCACGCGAGTGGCTGCCAAAGAGCTTTCCAACGAGGCACGGATTTCCTTCCTGGCTCTTCAGGCGTGGGAGCTGTGGCCAGAGCCGCGGCCCTACCGGAAAATGCTTCGGGGCCTGGCGCGGCGGCGCCAGGTGGGCAGCAGTGGCACCGAGGGTGACGGCCGCCGGAAAGCCCGCAGCCCCACGGGCTGTGGGGCCACGCGAGCGGCTGCCAAAGAGCTTTCCAACGAGGCACGGCTTTCCCTCCTGGCTCTTCGGGCGTGGGAGCTGTGGCCAGAGCCGCGGCCCTACTGGAAAATGCTGCGGGGGCTGGTGCGGCGGCACCAGGTGGGCGCCGGTGGCGCCGAGGCTGATGGCCGCCGCAAAGCCCGCAGCCCCACGGGCTGTGGGGCCACGCGAGCGGCTGCCAAAGAGCTTTCCAACGAGGCACGGCTTTCCCTCCTGGCTCTTAGGGCGTGGGAGCTGTGGCCAGAGCCGCGGCCCTACCTGAAAATGCTTTGCAGGCTGGCGCGGCGGCGCCAGGTGGACACCAGTGGCGCCGAGGCTGACGGCCGCCGGAAAGCCCGCAGCCCCATGGGCTGTGGGGCCACGCGAGCGGCTGCCAAAGAGATTTCCAACGAGGCACGGCTTTCCCTCCTGGCTCTTCGGGCGTGGGAGCTGTGGCCAGAGCCGCGGCCCTACCGGAAAATGCTTCGCAGGCTGGCACGGCGGCGCCAGGTGGGCGCCAGTGTCGCCAAGGCTGACGGCCGCCGGAAAGCCCGCAGCCCCACGGGCTGTGGGGCCACGCGAGCGGCTGCCAAAGAGCTTTCCAACGAGGCACGGCTTTCCCTCCTGGCTCTTCGGGCGTGGGAGCTGTGGCCAGAGCCGCGGCCCTACCGGAAAATGCTTTGCAGGCTGCCGCGGCGGCCCCACGTGGGCGTCGGTGGCGCCGAGGCTGACAGCCGCCGGAAAGCCCGCAGACCCACGGGCTGTGGGGCCACGCGAGCGGCTGCCAAAGAGCTTTCCAACGAGGCACGGCTTTCCCTCCTGGCTCTTCGGGCGTGGGAGCTGTGGCCAGAGCCGCGGCCCTACTGGAAAATGCTTCGCAGGCTGGCGCGGCGGCGCCAGGTGTGCGCCGGTGGCGCCGAGGCTGACGGCCGCCGGAAAGCCCGCAGCCCCACGGGCTGTGGGGCCACGTGAGCGGCTGCCAAAGAGCTTTCCAACGAGGCACGGCTTTCCCTCCTGGCTCTTCGGGTGTGGGAGCTGTGGCCAGAGCCGCGGCCCTACCGGAATATGCTTCGCAGGCTGGCGCGGCGGCGCCACGTAGGCGTCGGTGGCGCCGAGGCTGACGGCCGTGGGAAAGCCCGCAGCCCCACGGACTGTGGGGCCACGCGAGCGGCTGCCAAAGAGCTTTCCAACGAGGCACGGCTTTCCCTCCTGGCTCTTCAGGCGTGGGAGCTGTTTCCAGAGCCGCGGCCCTACCGGAAAATGCTTCGGGGACTGGCGCGGCGGCGCAAGGTGGGCGCCAGTGTCACCGAGGCTGATGGCCGCCGGAAAGCGCGCAGCCCCACGGGCTGTGGGGCCACGCGAGCGGCTGCCAAAGAGCTTTCCAACGAGGCATGGCTTTCCCTCCTGGCTCTTCGGGCGTGGGAGCTGTGGCCAGAGCCGCGGCCCTACCGGAAAATGCTGCGGGGGCTGGCGCGGCGGCGCCAGGTGGGCGCCGGTGGCGCCGAGGCTGACGGCTGCTGGAAATCCCGCAGCCCCACGGGCTGTGGGGCCACGCGAGCGGCTGCCAAAGAGCTTTCCAACGAGGCACGGCTTTCCCTCCTGGCTCTTCGGGCGTGGGAGCTGTGGCCAGAGCCGCGGCCCTACCGGAAAATGCTTCGCAGGCTGGCGCGGCGGCGCCAGGTGGGCGCCGGTGGCGCCGAGGCTGACGGCCGCCGCAAAGCCCGCAGCCCCACGGGCTGTGGGGCCACGCGAGCGGCTGCCAAAGAGCTTTCCAACGAGGCACGGCTTTCCCTCCTGGCTCTTCGGGCGTGGGAGCTGTGGCCAGAGCCACGGCCCTACCGGAAAATGCTTTGCAGGCTGGCGCGGTGGCACCAGGTGGGCGCCGGTGGCGCCGAGGCTGATGGCCGCCGGAAAGCCCGCAGCCCCACGGTCTGTGGGGCCACGCGAGCGGCTGCCAAAGAGCTTTCCAACGAGGCACGGATTTCCCTCCTGGCTCTTCGGGCATGGGAGTTGTAGCCAGAGCCGCGGCCCTACCGGAAAATGCTTCGGGGGCTGGCGCGGCTGCGCCAGGTGGGCGCCGGTGGCACCGAGGCTGATGGCCGCCGGAAAGCCCGCAGCCCCACGGGCTGTGGGGCCACGCGAGCGGCTGCCAAAGAGCTTTCCAACGAGGCACGGCTTTCCCTCCTTGCTCTTCGGGCGTGGGAGCTGTGGCCAGAGCCGCGGCCCTACCGGAAAATGCTTCGGGGGCTGGCGCGGCGGTGCCACGTGGGCGCCGGTGGCGCCGAGGCTGACGGCCGCCGCAAAGCCCGCAGCCCCACGGGCTGTGGGGCCACGCGAGCGGCTGCCAAAGAACTTTCCAACGAGGCACGGCTTTCCCTCCTGGCTCTTCGGGCGTGGGAGCTGTGGCCAGAGCCGCGGCCATACCGGAAAATGCTTCGGGGCCTGGCGCGGCGGCGCCAGGTGGGCACCGGCGGCGCCGAGGCTGACGGCCGCCGCAAAGCCCGCAGCCCCACGGGCTGTGGGGCCACGCGAGTGGCTGCCAAAGAGCTTTCCAACGAGGCACGGCTTTCCCTCCTGGCTCTTCGGGCGTGGGAGCTGTGGCCAGAGCCGCGGCCCTACTGGAAAATGCTTCGCAGGCTGGCGCGGCGGCGCCAGGTGGGCGCCGGTGGCGCCGAGGCTGACGGCCGCCGGAAAGCCCGCAGCCCCACGGGCTGTGGGGCCACGTGAGCGGCTGCCAAAGTGCTTTCCAACGAGGCACGGATTTCCTTCCTGGCTCTTCAGGCGTGGGAGCTGTGGCCAGAGCCGCGGCCCTACCGGAAAATGCTTCGGGGCCTGGCGCGGCGGCGCCAGGTGGGCAGCAGTGGCACCGAGGGTGACGGCCGCCGGAAAGCCCGCAGCCCCACGGGCTGTGGGGCCACGCGAGCGGCTGCCAAAGAGCTTTCCAACGAGGCACGGCTTTCCCTCCTGGCTCTTCGGGCGTGGGAGCTGTGGCCAGAGCCGCGGCCCTACTGGAAAATGCTGCGGGGGCTGGTGCGGCGGCACCAGGTGGGCGCCGGTGGCGCCGAGGCTGATGGCCGCCGCAAAGCCCGCAGCCCCACGGGCTGTGGGGCCACGCGAGCGGCTGCCAAAGAGCTTTCCAACGAGGCACGGCTTTCCCTCCTGGCTCTTCGGGCGTGGGAGCTGTGGCCAGAGCCGCGGCCCTACCTGAAAATGCTTTGCAGGCTGGCGCGGCGGCGCCAGGTGGACACCAGTGGCGCCGAGGCTGACGGCCGCCGGAAAGCCCGCAGCCCCATGGGCTGTGGGGCCACGCGAGCGGCTGCCAAAGAGATTTCCAACGAGGCACGGCTTTCCCTCCTGGCTCTTCGGGCGTGGGAGCTGTGGCCAGAGCCGCGGCCCTACCGGAAAATGCTTCGCAGGCTGGCACGGCGGCGCCAGGTGGGCGCCAGTGTCGCCAAGGCTGACGGCCGCCGGAAAGCCCGCAGCCCCACGGGCTGTGGGGCCACGCGAGCGGCTGCCAAAGAGCTTTCCAACGAGGCACGGCTTTCCCTCCTGGCTCTTCGGGCGTGGGAGCTGTCGCCAGAGCCGCGGCCCTACCGGAAAATGCTTTGCAGGCTGCCGCGGCGGCCCCACGTGGGCGTCGGTGGCGCCGAGGCTGACAGCCGCCGGAAAGCCCGCAGACCCACGGGCTGTGGGGCCACGCGAGCGGCTGCCAAAGAGCTTTCCAACGAGGCACGGCTTTCCCTCCTGGCTCTTCGGGCGTGGGAGCTGTGGCCAGAGCCGCGGCCCTACTGGAAAATGCTTCGCAGGCTGGCGCGGCGGCGCCAGGTGTGCGCCGGTGGCGCCGAGGCTGACGGCCGCCGGAAAGCCCGCAGCCCCACGGGCTGTGGGGCCACGTGAGCGGCTGCCAAAGAGCTTTCCAACGAGGCACGGATTTCCTTCCTGGCTCTTCGGGCGTGGGAGCTGTGGCCAGAGCCGCTGCCCTACCGGAAAATGCTTCGCAGACTGGCGCGGCGGCGCCAGGTGGGCACCAGTGGCACCGAGGCTGACGGCCGCCGGAAAGCCCGCAGCCCCACGGGCTGTGGGGCCACGCGAGCGGCTGCCAAAGAGCTTTCCAACGAGGCACGGCTTTCCCTCCTGGCTCTTCGGGCGTGGGAGCTGTGGCCAGAGACGCGGCCCTACCGGATAATGCTTCGCAGACTGGCGCGGCGGCGCTACGTAGGCGCCGGTGGCACCGAGGCTGACAGCCGCCGCAAATCCCGCTGCCCCACGGGCTGTGGGGCCATGCGAGCGGCTGCCAAAGAGCTTTCCAACGAGGCATGGCTTTCCCTCCTGGCTCTTCGGGCGTGGGAGCTGTGGCCAGAGCCGTGGCCCTACCGGAAAATGCTTCGCAGGCTGGCGCGGTGGCGCCATGCAGGCGCCGGTGGCGCCGAGGCTGACGGCCGCCGCAAAGCCCGCAGCCCCACGGGCTGTGGGGCCACGCGAGCGGCTGCCAAAGAGCTTTCCATCGAGGCACGGCTTTCCCTCCTGGCTCTTCGGGCGTGGGAGCTGTGGCCAGAGCCGCGGCCCTACCAGAAAATGCTTTGCAGGCTGGCGCGGCGGCGCCAGGTGGGCGCCGGTGGCGCCGAGGCTGACGGCCGCCGCAAAGCCCGCAGCCCCACGGGCTGTGGGGCCACGCGAGCGGCTGCCAAAGAGATTTCCAACGAGGCACGACTTTCCCTCCTGGCTCTTCGGGCGTGGGAGCTGTGGCCAGAGCCGCGGCCCTACCGGAAAATGCTTCGGGGGCTGGCGTGGCGGCGCCAGGTGGGCGCCGGTGGCGCCGAGGCTGACGGCCGCCGCAAAGCCCGCAGCTCCACGGGCTGTGGGGCCACGCGAGCGGCTGCCAAAGAGCTTTCCAACGAGGCACGGCTTTGCCTCCTGGCTCTTCAGGCGTGTGAGCTGTCGCCAGAGCCGCGGCCCTACCGGAAAATGCTTCGGGGGCTGGCGTGGCGGCGCCAGGTGGGCGTCGGTGGCGCCGTGGCTGACGGCCGCCTGAAAGCCCGCAGCCCCACGGGCTGTGGGGCCACGCGAGCGGCTGCCAAAGAGCTTTCCAACGAGGCACGGCTTTCCCTCCTGGCTCTTCAGGCGTGGGAGCTGTGGCCAGAGCCGCGGCCCTACCGGAAAATGCTTCGGGGGCTGGCGCGGCGGCGCCAGGTGGGCGCCGGTGGCGCCGAGGCTGACGGCCGCCGGAAAGCCCGCAGCCCCACGGGCTGTGGGGCCACGCGAGCGGCTGCCAAAGAGCTTTCCAACGAGGCACGGCTTTCCCTCCTGGCTCTTCGGGCGTGGGAGCTGTGGCCAGAGCCGCGGCCCTACCGGATAATGCTTCGCAGACTGGCGCGGCGGCGCTACGTAGGCGCCGGTGGCACCGAGGCTGACAGCCGCCGCAAATCCCGCAGCCCCACGGGCTGTGGGGCCACGCGAGCGGCTGCCAAAGAGATTTCCAACGAGGCACAGCTTTCCCTCCTGGCTCTTCGGGCGTGGGAGCTGTGGCCAGAGCCGCGGCCCTACCGGAAAATGCTTCGGGGGCTGGCGCGGCGGTGCCACGTGGGCGCCGGTGGCGCCGAGGCTGACGGCCGCCGCAAAGCCCGCAGCCCCACGGGCTGTGGGGCCACGCGAGCGGCTGCCAAAGAACTTTCCAACGAGGCACGGCTTTCCCTCCTGGCTCTTCGGGCGTGGGAGCTGTGGCCAGAGCCGCGGCCCTACCGGAAAATGCTTCGGGGCCTGGCGCGGCGGCGCCAGGTGGGCACCGGCGGCGCCGAGGCTGACGGCCGCCGCAAAGCCCGCAGCCCCACGGGCTGTGGGGCCACGCGAGTGGCTGCCAAAGAGCTTTCCAACGAGGCACGGCTTTCCCTCCTGGCTCTTCGGGCGTGGGAGCTGTGGCCAGAGCCGCGGCCCTACTGGAAAATGCTTCGCAGGCTGGCGCGGCGGCGCCAGGTGGGCGCCGGTGGCGCCGAGGCTGACGGCCGCCGGAAAGCCCGCAGCCCCACGGGCTGTGGGGCCACGTGAGCGGCTGCCAAAGTGCTTTCCAACGAGGCACGGATTTCCTTCCTGGCTCTTCAGGCGTGGGAGCTGTGGCCAGAGCCGCGGCCCTACCGGAAAATGCTTCGGGGCCTGGCGCGGCGGCGCCAGGTGGGCAGCAGTGGCACCGAGGGTGACGGCCGCCGGAAAGCCCGCAGCCCCACGGGCTGTGGGGCCACGCGAGCGGCTGCCAAAGAGCTTTCCAACGAGGCACGGCTTTCCCTCCTGGCTCTTCGGGCGTGGGAGCTGTGGCCAGAGCCGCGGCCCTACTGGAAAATGCTGCGGGGGCTGGTGCGGCGGCACCAGGTGGGCGCCGGTGGCGCCGAGGCTGATGGCCGCCGCAAAGCCCGCAGCCCCACGGGCTGTGGGGCCACGCGAGCGGCTGCCAAAGAGCTTTCCAACGAGGCACGGCTTTCCCTCCTGGCTCTTCGGGCGTGGGAGCTGTGGCCAGAGCCGCGGCCCTACCTGAAAATGCTTTGCAGGCTGGCGCGGCGGCGCCAGGTGGACACCAGTGGCGCCGAGGCTGACGGCCGCCGGAAAGCCCGCAGCCCCATGGGCTGTGGGGCCACGCGAGCGGCTGCCAAAGAGATTTCCAACGAGGCACGGCTTTCCCTCCTGGCTCTTCGGGCGTGGGAGCTGTGGCCAGAGCCGCGGCCCTACCGGAAAATGCTTCGCAGGCTGGCACGGCGGCGCCAGGTGGGCGCCAGTGTCGCCAAGGCTGACGGCCGCCGGAAAGCCCGCAGCCCCACGGGCTGTGGGGCCACGCGAGCGGCTGCCAAAGAGCTTTCCAACGAGGCACGGCTTTCCCTCCTGGCTCTTCGGGCGTGGGAGCTGTCGCCAGAGCCGCGGCCCTACCGGAAAATGCTTTGCAGGCTGCCGCGGCGGCCCCACGTGGGCGTCGGTGGCGCCGAGGCTGACAGCCGCCGGAAAGCCCGCAGACCCACGGGCTGTGGGGCCACGCGAGCGGCTGCCAAAGAGCTTTCCAACGAGGCACGGCTTTCCCTCCTGGCTCTTCGGGCGTGGGAGCTGTGGCCAGAGCCGCGGCCCTACTGGAAAATGCTTCGCAGGCTGGCGCGGCGGCGCCAGGTGTGCGCCGGTGGCGCCGAGGCTGACGGCCGCCGGAAAGCCCGCAGCCCCACGGGCTGTGGGGCCACGTGAGCGGCTGCCAAAGAGCTTTCCAACGAGGCACGGATTTCCTTCCTGGCTCTTCGGGCGTGGGAGCTGTGGCCAGAGCCGCGGCCCTACCGGAAAATGCTTCGCAGACTGGCGCGGCGGCGCCAGGTGGGCACCAGTGGCACCGAGGCTGACGGCCGCCGGAAAGCCCGCAGCCCCACGGGCTGTGGGGCCACGCGAGCGGCTGCCAAAGAGCTTTCCAACGAGGCACGGCTTTCCCTCCTGGCTCTTCGGGCGTGGGAGCTGTGGCCAGAGACGCGGCCCTACCGGATAATGCTTCGCAGACTGGCGCGGCGGCGCTACGTAGGCGCCGGTGGCACCGAGGCTGACAGCCGCCGCAAATCCCGCTGCCCCACGGGCTGTGGGGCCATGCGAGCGGCTGCCAAAGAGCTTTCCAACGAGGCATGGCTTTCCCTCCTGGCTCTTCGGGCGTGGGAGCTGTGGCCAGAGCCGTGGCCCTACCGGAAAATGCTTCGCAGGCTGGCGCGGTGGCGCCATGCAGGCGCCGGTGGCGCCGAGGCTGACGGCCGCCGCAAAGCCCGCAGCCCCACGGGCTGTGGGGCCACGCGAGCGGCTGCCAAAGAGCTTTCCATCGAGGCACGGCTTTCCCTCCTGGCTCTTCGGGCGTGGGAGCTGTGGCCAGAGCCGCGGCCCTACCAGAAAATGCTTTGCAGGCTGGCGCGGCGGCGCCAGGTGGGCGCCGGTGGCGCCGAGGCTGACGGCCGCCGCAAAGCCCGCAGCCCCACGGGCTGTGGGGCCACGCGAGCGGCTGCCAAAGAGATTTCCAACGAGGCACGACTTTCCCTCCTGGCTCTTCGGGCGTGGGAGCTGTGGCCAGAGCCGCGGCCCTACCGGAAAATGCTTCGGGGGCTGGCGTGGCGGCGCCAGGTGGGCGCCGGTGGCGCCGAGGCTGACGGCCGCCGCAAAGCCCGCAGCTCCACGGGCTGTGGGGCCACGCGAGCGGCTGCCAAAGAGCTTTCCAACGAGGCACGGCTTTGCCTCCTGGCTCTTCAGGCGTGTGAGCTGTCGCCAGAGCCGCGGCCCTACCGGAAAATGCTTCGGGGGCTGGCGTGGCGGCGCCAGGTGGGCGTCGGTGGCGCCGTGGCTGACGGCCGCCTGAAAGCCCGCAGCCCCACGGGCTGTGGGGCCACGCGAGCGGCTGCCAAAGAGCTTTCCAACGAGGCACGGCTTTCCCTCCTGGCTCTTCAGGCGTGGGAGCTGTGGCCAGAGCCGCGGCCCTACCGGAAAATGCTTCGGGGGCTGGCGCGGCGGCGCCAGGTGGGCGCCGGTGGCGCCGAGGCTGACGGCCGCCGGAAAGCCCGCAGCCCCACGGGCTGTGGGGCCACGCGAGCGGCTGCCAAAGAGCTTTCCAACGAGGCACGGCTTTCCCTCCTGGCTCTTCGGGCGTGGGAGCTGTGGCCAGAGCCGCGGCCCTACCGGATAATGCTTCGCAGACTGGCGCGGCGGCGCTACGTAGGCGCCGGTGGCACCGAGGCTGACAGCCGCCGCAAATCCCGCAGCCCCACGGGCTGTGGGGCCACGCGAGCGGCTGCCAAAGAGATTTCCAACGAGGCACAGCTTTCCCTCCTGGCTCTTCGGGCGTGGGAGCTGTGGCCAGTGCCGCGGCCCTACCGGAAAATGCTTCGGGGGCTGCCGCCGCGGCGCCACGTGGGCGTCGGTGGCGCCGAGGCTGACGGCCGCCGGAAAGCCCGCAGCCCCACGGGCTGTGGGGCCACGCGAGCGGCTGCCAAAGAGCTTTCCGACGAGGCACGGCTTTCCCTCCTGGCTCTTCGGGCGTGGGATCTGTCGCCAGAGCCGCGGCCCTACCGGAAAATGCTTCGGGGGCTGGCGTGGCGGCACCACGTGGGCGCCGGTGGCGCCGAGGCTGACGGCCGCCGGAAAGCCCGCAGCCCCACGGTCTGTGGGGCCACGCGAGCGGCTGCCAAAGAGCTTTCCAACGAGGCACAGCTTTCCCTCCTGGCTCTTCGGGCGTGGGAGCTGTGGCCAGAGCCGCGGCCCTACCGGAAAATGCTTTGCAGGCTGGCGCGGCGGCGCCAGGTGGGCACCGGTGGCGCCGAGGCTGACGGCCGCCGGAAAGCCCGCAGCCGCACGGTCTGTGGGGCCACGCGAGCGGCTGCCAAAGAGCTTTCCAACGAGGCACGGCTTTCCCTCCTGGCTCTTCAGGCGTGGGAGCTGTGGCCAGAGCCGCAGCCCTACCGGAAAATGCTTCGGGGGCTGGCGCGGTGGCGCCACGTGGGCGCCAGTGTCGCCGAGGCTGATGGCCGCCGCAAAGCCCGCAGCCCCACGGGCTGTGGGGCCACGCGAGCGGCTGCCAAAGAGCTTTCCAACGAGGCACGGCTTTCCCTCCTGGCTCTTCGGGCATGGGAGTTGTAGCCAGAGCCGCGGCCCTACCGGAAAATGCTTCGCGGGCTGGCGCGGCTGCGCCAGGTAGGCGCCGGTGGCACCGAGGCTGACGGCCGCCGGAAAGCCCGCAGCCCCACGGGCTGTGGGGCCACGCGAGCAGCTGCCAAAGAGCTTTCCAACGAGGCACGGCTTTCCCTCCTGGCTCTTCGGGCGTGGGAGCTGTGGCCAGAGCCGCGGCCCTACCGGAAAATGCTTCGGGGGCTGGCGCGGCGGCGCCAGGTGGGCGCCGGTGGCGCCGAGGCTGACGGCCGCCGCAAAGCCCGCAGCCCCACGGGCTGTGGGGCCACGCGAGCGGCTGCCAAAGAGCTTTCCAATGAGGCATGGCTTTCCCTCCTGGCTCTTCGGGCGTGGGAGCTGTGGCCAGAGACGCGGCCCTACCGGAAAATGCTTCGGGGCCTGGCGCGGCGGCGCCAGGTGGGCACCGGCGGCGCCGAGGCTGACGGCCGCCGCAAAGCCCGCAGCCTCACGGGCTGTGGGGCCACGCGAGTGGCTGCCAAAGAGCTTTCCAACGAGGCACGGCTTTCCCTCCTGGCTCTTCGGGCGTGGGAGCTGTGGCCAGAGCCGCGGCCCTACCGGAAAATGATTCACAGGCTGGCGCGGCGGCGCCACGTAGGCGTCGGTGGCGCCGAGGCTGACGGCCGTGGGAAAGCCCGCAGCCCCACGGGCTGTGGGGCCACGCGAGCGGCTGCCAAAGAGCTTTCCAACGAGGCACGGCTTTCCCTCCTGGCTCTTCGGGCATGGGAGTTGTAGCCAGAGCCGCGGCCCTACCGGAAAATGCTTCGGGGGCTGGCGCGGCTGCGCCAGGTGGGTGCCGGTGGCACCGAGGCTGACGGCCGCCGCAAAGCCCGCAGCCCCACGGGCTGTGGGGCCACGCGAGTGGCTGCCAAAGAGCTTTCCAACGAGGCACGGCTTTCCCTCCTGGCTCTTCGGGCGTGGGAGCTGTGGCCAGAGCCGCGGCCCTACTGGAAAATGCTTCGCAGGCTGGCGCGGCGGCGCCAGGTGGGCGCCGGTGGCGCCGAGGCTGACGGCCGCCGGAAAGCCCGCAGCCCCACGGGCTGTGGGGCCACGTGAGCGGCTGCCAAAGAGCTTTCCAACGAGGCACGGATTTCCTTCCTGGCTCTTCAGGCGTGGGAGCTGTGGCCAGAGCCGCGGCCCTACCGGAAAATGCTTCGGGGCCTGGCGCGGCGGCGCCAGGTGGGCAGCAGTGGCACCGAGGGTGACGGCCGCCGGAAAGCCCGCAGCCCCACGGGCTGTGGGGCCACGCGAGCGGCTGCCAAAGAGCTTTCCAACGAGGCACGGCTTTCCCTCCTGGCTCTTCGGGCGTGGGAGCTGTGGCCAGAGCCGCGGCCCTACTGGAAAATGCTGCGGGGGCTGGTGCGGCGGCACCAGGTGGGCGCCGGTGGCGCCGAGGCTGATGGCCGCCGCAAAGCCCGCAGCCCCACGGGCTGTGGGGCCACGCGAGCGGCTGCCAAAGAGCTTTCCAACGAGGCACGGCTTTCCCTCCTGGCTCTTCGGGCGTGGGAGCTGTGGCCAGAGCCGTGGCCCTACCGGAAAATGCTTTGCAGGCTGGCGCGGTGGCACCAGGTGGGCGCCGGTGGCGCCGAGGCTGATGGCCGCCGGAAAGCCCGCAGCCCCACGGTCTGTGGGGCCACGCGAGCGGCTGCCAAAGAGCTTTCCAACGAGGCACGGCTTTCCCTCCTGGCTCTTCGGGCATGGGAGTTGTAGCCAGAGCCGCGGCCCCACCGGAAAATGCTTCGGGGGCTGGCGCGGCTGCGCCAGGTGGGCGCCGGTGGCACCGAGGCTGATGGCCGCCGGAAAGCCCGCAGCCCCACGGGCTGTGGGGCCACGCGAGCGGCTGCCAAAGAGCTTTCCAACGAGGCACGGCTTTCCCTCCTGGCTCTTCGGGCGTGGGAGCTGTGGCCAGAGCCGCGGCCCTACTGGAAAATGCTGCGGGGGCTGGTGCGGCGGCTCCAGGTGGGCGCCGGTGGCGCCGAGGCTGATGGCCGCCGCAAAGCCCGCAGCCCCACGGGCTGTGGGGCCACGCGAGCGGCTGCCAAAGAGCTTTCCAACGAGGCACGGCTTTCCCTCCTGGCTCTTAGGGCGTGGGAGCTGTGGCCAGAGCCGCGGCCCTACCTGAAAATGCTTTGCAGGCTGGCGCGGCGGCGCCAGGTGGACACCAGTGGCGCCGAGGCTGACGGCCGCCGGAAAGCCCGCAGCCCCATGGGCTGTGGGGCCACGCGAGCGGCTGCCAAAGAGATTTCCAACGAGGCACGGCTTTCCCTCCTGGCTCTTCGGGCGTGGGAGCTGTGGCCAGAGCCGCGGCCCTACCGGAAAATGCTTCGCAGGCTGGCACGGCGGCGCCACGTGGGCGCCAGTGTCGCCAAGGCTGACGGCCGCCGGAAAGCCCGCAGCCCCACGGGCTGTGGGGCCACGCGAGCGGCTGCCAAAGAGCTTTCCAACGAGGCACGGCTTTCCCTCCTGGCTCTTCGGGCGTGGGAGCTGTGGCCAGAGCCGCGGCCCTACCGGAAAATGCTTTGCAGGCTGCCGCGGCGGCCCCACGTGGGCGTCGGTGGCGCCGAGGCTGACAGCCGCCGGAAAGCCCGCAGACCCACGGGCTGTGGGGCCACGCGAGCGGCTGCCAAAGAGCTTTCCAACGAGGCACGGCTTTCCCTCCTGGCTCTTCGGGCGTGGGAGCTGTGGCCAGAGCCGCGGCCCTACTGGAAAATGCTTCGCAGGCTGGCGCGGCGGCGCCAGGTGTGCGCCGGTGGCGCCGAGGCTGACGGCCGCCGGAAAGCCCGCAGCCCCACGGGCTGTGGGGCCACGTGAGCGGCTGCCAAAGAGCTTTCCAACGAGGCACGGCTTTCCCTCCTGGCTCTTCGGGTGTGGGAGCTGTGGCCAGAGCCGCGGCCCTACCGGAATATGCTTCGCAGGCTGGCGCGGCGGCGCCACGTAGGCGTCGGTGGCGCCGAGGCTGACGGCCGTGGGAAAGCCCGCAGCCCCACGGACTGTGGGGCCACGCGAGCGGCTGCCAAAGAGCTTTCCAACGAGGCACGGCTTTCCCTCCTGGCTCTTCAGGCGTGGGAGCTGTTTCCAGAGCCGCGGCCCTACCGGAAAATGCTTCGGGGGCTGGCGCGGCGGCGCAAGGTGGGCGCCAGTGTCACCGAGGCTGATGGCCGCCGGAAAGCGCGCAGCCCCACGGGCTGTGGGGCCACGCGAGCGGCTGCCAAAGAGCTTTCCAACGAGGCATGGCTTTCCCTCCTGGCTCTTCGGGCGTGGGAGCTGTGGCCAGAGCCGCGGCCCTACCGGAAAATGCTTCGGGGGCTGGCGCGGCGGCGCCAGGTGGGCGCCGGTGGCGCCGAGGCTGACGGCTGCTGGAAATCCCGCAGCCCCACGGGCTGTGGGGCCACGTGAGCGGCTGCCAAAGAGCTTTCCAACGAGGCACGGCTTTCCCTCCTGGCTCTTCGGGCGTGGGAGCTGTGGCCAGAGCCGCGGCCCTACCGGAAAATGCTTCGCAGGCTGGCGCGGCGGCGCCAGGTGGGCGCCGGTGGCGCCGAGGCTGACGGCCGCCGCAAAGCCCGCAGCCCCACGGGCTGTGGGGCCACGCGAGCGGCTGCCAAAGAGCTTTCCAACGAGGCACGTCTTTCCCTCCTGGCTCTTCGGGCGTGGGAGCTGTGGCCAGAGCCGTGGCCCTACCGGAAAATGCTTTGCAGGCTGGCGCGGTGGCACCAGGTGGGCGCCGGTGGCGCCGAGGCTGATGGCCGCCGGAAAGCCCGCAGCCCCACGGTCTGTGGGGCCACGCGAGCGGCTGCCAAAGAGCTTTCCAACGAGGCACGGCTTTCCCTCCTGGCTCTTCGGGCATGGGAGTTGTAGCCAGAGCCGCGGCCCTACCGGAAAATGCTTCGGGGGCTGGCGCGGCTGCGCCAGGTGGGCGCCGGTGGCACCGAGGCTGATGGCCGCCGGAAAGCCCGCAGCCCCACGGACTGTGGGGCCACGCGAGCGGCTGCCAAAGAGCTTTCCAACGAGGCACGGCTTTCCCTCCTTGCTCTTCGGGCGTGGGAGCTGTGGCCAGAGCCGCGGCCCTACCGGAAAATGCTTCGGGGGCTGGCGCGGCGGCGCCACGTGGGCGCCGGTGGCGCCGAGGCTGACGGCCGCCGCAAAGCCCGCAGCCCCACGGGCTGTGGGGCCACGCGAGCGGCTGCCAAAGAACTTTCCAACGAGGCACGGCTTTCCCTCCTGGCTCTTCGGGCGTGGGAGCTGTGGCCAGAGCCGCGGCCCTACCGGAAAATGCTTCGGGGCCTGGCGCGGCGGCGCCAGGTGGGCACCGGCGGCGCCGAGGCTGACGGCCGCCGCAAAGCCCGCAGCCCCACGGGCTGTGGGGCCACGCGAGTGGCTGCCAAAGAGCTTTCCAACGAGGCACGGCTTTCCCTCCTGGCTCTTCGGGCGTGGGAGCTGTGGCCAGAGCCGCGGCCCTACTGGAAAATGCTTCGCAGGCTGGCGCGGCGGCGCCAGGTTGGCGCCGGTGGCGCCGAGGCTGACGGCCGCCGGAAAGCCCGCAGCCCCACGGGCTGTGGGGCCACGTGAGCGGCTGCCAAAGAGCTTTCCAACGAGGCACGGATTTCCTTCCTGGCTCTTCAGGCGTGGGAGCTGTGGCCAGAGCCGCGGCCCTACCGGAAAATGCTTCGGGGCCTGGCGCGGCGGCGCCAGGTGGGCAGCAGTGGCACCGAGGGTGACGGCCGCCGGAAAGCCCGCAGCCCCACGGGCTGTGGGGCCACGCGAGCGGCTGCCAAAGAGCTTTCCAACGAGGCACGGCTTTCCCTCCTGGCTCTTCGGGCGTGGGAGCTGTGGCCAGAGCCGCGGCCCTACCGGAAAATGTTTCGGGGGCTGGCACGGCGGCACCACGTGGGCGCCAGTGGCGCCGAGGCTGACGGCCGCCGGAAAGCCCGCAGCCCCACAGGCTGTGGGGCCATGCGAGCGGCTGCCAAAGAGCTTTCCAACGAGGCACGGCTTTCCCTCCTGGCTCTTCGGGCGTGGGAGCTGTGGCCAGAGCCGCGGCCCTACCGGAAAATGCTTCGCAGGCTGGCGCGGCAGCGCCACGTGGGCGCCAGTGTCGCCGAGGCTGATGGCCGCCGGAAAGCCCGCAGCCCCACGGGCTGTGGGGCCACGCGAGCGGCAGCCAAAGAGCTTTCCAACGAGGCACGGCTTTCCCTCCTGGCTCTTCGGGCGTGGGAGCTGTGGCCAGAGCCGCTGCCCTACCGGAAAATGCTTCGCAGGCTGACGCGGCGGCGCCAGGTGGGCGCCGGTGGCGCCGAGGCTGACGGCCGCCGGAAAGCCCGCAGCCCCACGGGCTGTGGGGCCACGCGAGCGGCTGCCAAAGAGCTTTCCAACGAGGCACGGCTTTCCCTCCTGGCTCTTCGGGCGTGGGAGCTGTGGCCAGAGCCGCGGCCCTACCGGATAATGCTTCGCAGACTGGCGCGGCGGCGCTACGTAGGCGCCGGTGGCACCGAGGCTGACAGCCGCCGCAAATCCCGCAGCCCCACGGGCTGTGGGGCCACGCGAGCGGCTGCCAAAGAGATTTCCAACGAGGCACAGCTTTCCCTCCTGGCTCTTCGGGCGTGGGAGCTGTGGCCAGTGCCGCGGCCCTACCGGAAAATGCTTCGGGGGCTGCCGCCGCGGCGCCACGTGGGCGTCGGTGGCGCCGAGGCTGACGGCCGCCGGAAAGCCCGCAGCCCCACGGGCTGTGGGGCCACGCGAGCGGCTGCCAAAGAGCTTTCCGACGAGGCACGGCTTTCCCTCCTGGCTCTTCGGGCGTGGGAGCTGTCGCCAGAGCCGCGGCCCTACCGGAAAATGCTTCGGGGGCTGGCGTGGCGGCACCACGTGGGCGCCGGTGGCGCCGAGGCTGACGGCCGCCGGAAAGCCCGCAGCCCCACGGTCTGTGGGGCCACGTGAGCGGCTGCCAAAGAGCTTTCCAACGAGGCACGGCTTTCCCTCCTGGCTCTTCGGGCGTGGGAGCTGTGGCCAGAGCCGCGGCCCTACCGGAAAATGCTTTGCAGGCTGGCGCGGCGGCGCCAGGTGGGCACCGGTGTCGCCGAGGCTGACGGCCGCCGGAAAGCCCGCAGCCGCACGGTCTGTGGGGCCACGCGAGCGGCTGCCAAAGAGCTTTCCAACGAGGCACGGCTTTCCCTCCTGGCTCTTCAGGCGTGGGAGCTGTGGCCAGAGCCGCAGCCCTACCGGAAAATGCTTCGGGGGCTGGCGCGGTGGCGCCACGTGGGCGCCAGTGTGGCCGAGGCTGATGGCCGCCGCAAAGCCCGCAGCCCCACGGGCTGTGGGGCCACGCGAGCGGCTGCCAAAGAGCTTTCCAACGAGGCACGGCTTTCCCTCCTGGCTCTTCGGGCATGGGAGTTGTAGCCAGAGCCGCGGCCCTACCGGAAAATGCTTCGCGGGCTGGCGCGGCTGCGCCAGGTAGGCGCCGGTGGCACCGAGGCTGACGGCCGCCGGAAAGCCCGCAGCCCCACGGGCTGTGGGGCCACGCGAGCGGCTGCCAAAGAGCTTTCCAACGAGGCACGGCTTTCCCTCCTGGCTCTTCGGGCGTGGGAGCTGTGGCCAGAGCCGCGGCCCTACCGGAAAATGCTTCGGGGGCTGGCGCGGCGGCGCCAGGTGGGCGCCGGTGGCGCCGAGGCTGACGGCCGCCGCAAAGCCCGCAGCCCCACGGGCTGTGGGGCCACGCGAGCGGCTGCCAAAGAGCTTTCCAATGAGGCATGGCTTTCCCTCCTGGCTCTTCGGGCGTGGGAGCTGTGGCCAGAGACGCGGCCCTACCGGAAAATGCTTCGGGGCCTGGCGCGGCGGCGCCAGGTGGGCACCGGCGGCGCCGAGGCTGACGGCCGCCGCAAAGCCCGCAGCCTCACAGGCTGTGGGGCCACGCGAGTGGCTGCCAAAGAGCTTTCCAACGAGGCACGGCTTTCCCTCCTGGCTCTTCGGGCGTGGGAGCTGTGGCCAGAGCCGCGGCCCTACCGGAAAATGATTCACAGGCTGGCGCGGCGGCGCCACGTAGGCGTCGGTGGCGCCGAGGCTGACGGCCGTGGGAAAGCCCGCAGCCCCACGGGCTGTGGGGCCACGCGAGTGGCTGCCAAAGAGCTTTCCAACGAGGCACGGCTTTCCCTCCTGGCTCTTCGGGCATGGGAGTTGTAGCCAGAGCCGCGGCCCTACCGGAAAATGCTTCGGGGGCTGGCGCGGCTGCGCCAGGTGGGTGCCGGTGGCACCGAGGCTGACGGCCGCCGCAAAGCCCGCAGCCCCACGGGCTGTGGGGCCACGCGAGCGGCTGCCAAAGTGCTTTCCAACGAGGCACGGCTTTCCCTCCTTGCTCTTCGGGCGTGGGATCTGTGGCCAGAGCCGCGGCCCTACCGGAAAATGCTTCGGGGGCTGGCGCGGCGGCGCCACGTGGGCGCCGGTGGCGCCGAGGCTGATGGCCGCCGCAAAGCCCGCAGCCCCACGGGCTGTGGGGCCACGCGAGCGGCTGCCAAAGAGCTTTCCAACGAGGCACGGCTTTCCCTCCTGGCTCTTCGGGCATGGGAGTTGTAGCCAGAGCCGCGGCCCTACCGGAAAATGCTTCGCGGGCTGGCGCGGCTGCGCCAGGTAGGCGCCGGTGGCACCGAGGCTGACGGCCGCCGGAAAGCCCGCAGCCCCACGGGCTGTGGGGCCACGCGAGCGGCTGCCAAAGAGCTTTCCAACGAGGCACGGCTTTCCCTCCTGGCTCTTCGGGCGTGGGAGCTGTGGCCAGAGCCGCGGCCCTACCGGAAAATGCTTCGGGGGCTGGCGCGGCGGCGCCAGGTGGGCACCGGCGGCGCCGAGGCTGACGGCCGCCGCAAAGCCCGCAGCCCCACGGGCTGTGGGGCCACGCGAGTGGCTGCCAAAGAGCTTTCCAACGAGGCACGGCTTTCCCTCCTGGCTCTTCGGGCGTGGGAGCTGTGGCCAGAGACGCGGCCCTACCGGAAAATGCTTCGGGGCCTGGCGCGGCGGCGCCAGGTGGGCACCGGCGGCGCCGAGGCTGACGGCCGCCGCAAAGCCCGCAGCCTCACGGGCTGTGGGGCCACGCGAGTGGCTGCCAAAGAGCTTTCCAACGAGGCACGGCTTTCCCTCCTGGCTCTTCGGGCGTGGGAGCTGTGGCCAGAGCCGCGGCCCTACCGGAAAATGATTCACAGGCTGGCGCGGCGGCGCCACGTAGGCGTCGGTGGCGCCGAGGCTGACGGCCGTGGGAAAGCCCGCAGCCCCACGGGCTGTGGGGCCACGCGAGTGGCTGCCAAAGAGCTTTCCAACGAGGCACGGCTTTCCCTCCTGGCTCTTCGGGCATGGGAGTTGTAGCCAGAGCCGCGGCCCTACCGGAAAATGCTTCGGGGGCTGGCGCGGCTGCGCCAGGTGGGTGCCGGTGGCACCGAGGCTGACGGCCGCCGCAAAGCCCGCAGCCCCACGGGCTGTGGGGCCACGCGAGCGGCTGCCAAAGTGCTTTCCAACGAGGCACGGCTTTCCCTCCTTGCTCTTCGGGCGTGGGATCTGTGGCCAGAGCCGCGGCCCTACCGGAAAATGCTTCGGGGGCTGGCGCGGCGGCGCCACGTGGGCGCCGGTGGCGCCGAGGCTGACGGATGCCGCAAAGCCCGCAGCCCCACGGGCTGTGGGGCCACGCGAGCGGCTGCCAAAGAGCTTTCCAACGAGGCATGGCTTTCCCTCCTGGCTCTTCGGGCGTGGGAGCTGTGGCCAGAGCCGCGGCCCTACCGGAAAATGCTTCGGGGCCTGGCGCGGCGGCGCCAGGTGGGCACCGGCGGCGCCGAGGCTGACGGCCGCCGCAAAGCCCGCAGCCCCACGGGCTGTGGGGCCACGCGAGTGGCTGCCAAAGAGCTTTCCAACGAGGCACGGCTTTCCCTCCTGGCTCTTCGGGCGTGGGAGCTGTGGCCAGAGCCGCGGCCCTACCGGAAAATGCTTCGGGGTCTGGCGCGGCGGCGCCAGGTGGGCGCCGGTGGCGCCGAGGCTGACGGCCGCCGCAAAGCCCGCAGCCCCACGGGCTGTGGGGCCACGCGAGTGGCTGCCAAAGAGCTTTCCAACGAGGCACGGCTTTCCCTCCTGGCTCTTCGGGCGTGGGAGCTGTGGCCAGAGCCGCGGCCCTACCGGAAAATGCTTCGGGGTCTGGCGCGGCGGCGCCAGGTGGGCGCCGGTGGCGCCGAGGCTGACGGCCGCCGCAAAGCCCGCAGCCCCACGGGCTGTGGGGCCACGCGAGCGGCTGCCAAAGAGCTTTCCAATGAGGCATGGCTTTCCCTCCTGGCTCTTCGGGCGTGGGAGCTGTGGCCAGAGCCGCGGCCCTACCGGAAAATGCTTCGGGGCCTGGCGCGGCGGCGCCAGGTGGGCACCGGCGGCGCCGAGGCTGACGGCCGCCGCAAAGCCCGCAGCCTCACGGGCTGTGGGGCCACGCGAGCGGCTGCCAAAGAGCTTTCCAACGAGGCACGGATTTCCTTCCTGGCTCTTCAGGCGTGGGAGCTGTGGCCAGAGCCGCGGCCCTACCGGAAAATGCTTTGCAGGCTGGCGCGGCGGCGCCAGGTGGGCAGCAGTGGCACCGAGGGTGACGGCCGCCGGAAAGCCCGCAGCCCCACGGGCTGTGGGGCCACGCGAGCGGCTGCCAAAGAGCTTTCCAACGAGGCACGGCTTTCCCTCCTGGCTCTTCGGGCGTGGGAGCTGTGGCCAGAGCCGCGGCCCTACTGGAAAATGCTGCGGGGGCTGGTGCGGCGGCACCAGGTGGGCGCCGGTGGCGCCGAGGCTGACGGCCGCCGGAAAGCCCGCAGCCCCACGGTCTGTGGGGCCACGCGAGCGGCTGCCAAAGAGCTTTCCAACGAGGCACGGCTTTCCCTCCTGGCTCTTCGGGCGTGGGAGCTGTCGCCAGAGCCGCGGCCCTACCGGAAAATGCTTTGCAGGCTGGCGCGGCGGCGCCAGGTGGGCACCGGTGTTGCCGAGGCTGACGGCCGCCGGAAAGCCCGCAGCCCCACGGGCTGTGGGGCCACGCGAGCGGCTGCCAAAGAGCTTTCCAATGAGGCACGGCTTTCCCTCCTGGCTCTTCGGGCGTGGGAGCTGTCGCCAGAGCCGTGGCCCTACCGGAAAATTCTTTGCAGGCTGGCGCGGCGGCGCCACGTGGGCGCCGGTGACGCCAAGGCTGACGGCCGCCGCAAAGCCCGCAGCCCCACGGGCTGTGGGGCCACGCGAGCGGCTGCCAAAGAGCTTTTCAACGAGGCACGGCTTTCCCTCCTGGCTCTTCGGGCGTGGGAGCTGTCGCCAGAGACGCGGCCCTACCGGAAAAAGCTTCGCAGGCTGGCGTGGCGGCCCCACCTGGGCGCTGGTGGCGCCGAGGCTGACGGCCGCCGCAAAGCCCGCAGCCCCACGGGCTGTGGGGCCACGCGAGCGGCTGCCAAAGAGCTTTCCAATTAGGCACGGCTTTCCCTCCTGGCTCTTTGGCCGAGGGAGCTGTCGCCAGATCCGCGGATCTACCGGAAAATGCTTCGCAGGCTGGCGCGGCGGCGCAACGTGGGCGCCGGTGGCGCCGAGGCTGACGGCCGCCGCAAACCCCGCAGCCCCACGGGCTGTGGGGCCACGTGAGCAGCTGCCAAAGAGCTTTCCAACGAGGCACGGCTTTCCCTCCTGGCTCTTCGGGCGTGGGAGCTGTCGCCAGAGCCGCGGCCCTACCGGAAAATTCTTTGCAGGCTGGCGCGGCGGCCCCACCTGGGCGCCGGTGGCGCCGAGGCTGACGGCCGCAGCAAAGCCCGCAGCCCCACGGGCTGTGGGGCCACGCGAGCGGCTGCCAAAGAGCTTTCCAACGAGGCACGGCTTTCCCTCCTGGCTCTTCGGGCGTGGGAGCTGTCGCCAGAGACGTGGCCCTACCGGAAAATGCTTCGCAGGCTGGCGCGGCGGCCCCACGTGGGCGCCGGTGGCGCCGAGGCTGACGGCCGCCGCAAAGCCCGCAGCCCCATGGGCTGTGGGGCCACGCGAGCGACTGCCAAAGAGCTTTCCAAGGAGGCATGGCTTTCCCTCCTGGCTCTTTGGCCGTGGGAGCTGTCGCCAGAGCCGCGGCCCTACCGGAAAATGCTTCACAGGCTGGCGTGGTGGCGCCACGTGCGCGCCAGTGGCGCCGAGGCTGACGGCCGCCGCAAAGCCCGCAGCCCCACGGGCTGTGAGGCCACGCGAGCGGCTGCCAAAGAGCTTTCCAACGAGGCACGGCTTTCCCTCCTGGCTCTTCGGGCTTGGGAGCTGTCGCCAGAGCCGCGGCCCTACCGGAAAATGCTTCGCAGGCTGGCGCGGTGGCGCCACATGTGCGCCGGTGGCGCCGAGGCTGACGGCCGCCGCAAAGCCCGCAGCCCCACGGGCTGTGGGGCCACGCGAGCGGCTGCCAAAGAGCTTTCCAACGAGGCACGGCTTTCCCTCCTGGCTCTTCGGGCGTGGGAGCTGTCGCCAGAGCTGCGGCCCTACCGGAAAATGCTTCGCAGGCTGGCGCGGCGGCGCCACGTAGGCGCCCCTGGCGCCAAGGCTGACGGCCGCCGCAAAGCCCGCAGCCCCACGGGCTGTGGGGCCACGCGAGCAGCTGCCAAAGAGCTTTCCAACGAGGCACGCCTTTCCTTCCTGGCTCTTCGGGCGTGGGAGCTGTGGCCAGAGCTGCGGCCCTACCGGAAAATGCTTTGCAGGCTGGCGCGGCGGCACCACGTGTGCGCCGGTGGCGCCGAGGCTGACGGCCGCCGCAAAGCCCGCAGCCCCACTGGCTGTGGGGCCACGCGAGCGGCTGCCAAAGAGCTTTCCAATGAGGCACGGCTTTCCCTCCTGGCTCTTCGGGCGTGGGAGCTGTCGCCAGAGCTGTGGCCCTAACGGAAAATGCTTCGCAGGCTGGCGCGGTGGCGCCACGTGTGCGCCGGTGGGGCCGAGGCTGACGGCCGCCGCAAAGCCCGCAGCCCCACGGGCTGTGGGGCCACGCGAGCGGATGCCAAAGAGCTTTCCAACGAGGCACGGCTTTCCCTCCTGGCTCTTCGGGCGTGGGAGCTGTCGCCAGAGCCGCGGCCGTACCGGAAAATGCTTCGCAGGCTGGCGCGGCGGCGCCACGTAGGCGCCCCTGGCGCCGAGACTGACGGCCGCCGCAAAGCCCGCAGCCCCACGGGCTGTGGGGCCACGCGAGCGGCTGCCAAAGAGCTTTCCAACGAGGCACGGCTTTCCCTCCTGGCTCTTTGGGCGTGGGAGCTGTCGCCAGAGACGCGGCCGTACGGGTAAATGCTTCGCAGGCTGGCGCAGCGGCGCCACGTGGGCGCCGGTG